>NC_137631.1:1642595-1895095 GCF_963383615.2 Lipophrys pholis | reverse complement strand
CGTGGAGCCGTTGAGGCAAAACGACACTAAACTGCACGTTCCAGCCTCGTTGTGAAGGTTGCTCATTAAAAACTGAAGGTCAAGGAGTTGAAGTAGACGAAGAGTTAAGGCTAATTTCTGCTCAATGCATATCGATACGCAGGAAATCTGCGTTCTTTGATTTGGTCTGTGTGTCTCCTGGAATCAGACACACAATACAGACCAAAGGAGCAGTACCACTGGCAGCCATGGGGGGGGCAGTACTGAGATCAGAAGCTAATTACAAAAGAACATCTCTGAGACACCTTGAGGACTTTTAAGGTGCTCACAGACCAACACCGTCGGTTGACATCCTTCTGCTGACCTCTGAAAGAGAACTGGTCTCGTCAGTATTTGGCCGAGGATTTACCTCGATTAAAGAGGTTTCTGTCTTCATGTGAGCAGAAATGAACTTTCAGGCTTCATAAAGAAACCAGCTGCCACAAAATACCCCAGTTTGTTGTTCTAGCAGCTCTTGATTCAGTCGAACTAACAACATCGACATGATGCTGTTTCAACAGAGCAGGACGGTGAGCAGAGTTCTTCAGCCCTGATCCACCAGACCCCGACCCTGTTCCTTCCTGCTCTGACACGGCGGATGACAGGGAGGGTCTGGATCCGTCCCCCTCTAGAATCGGGGAGACGGATGGAGGATCTTGTCCACCAGACAGGAAGTGAAAGCGCTGAGCCATTGAGACAGCAAAGCTTCTGATTCGATCACGAAATACTGTTTTCACGTAGAGTGAAGAGTAAAATCCAGATGGAAGCCGCATGCTCCCCAGTGGAGTCGTGGTTCAGCTCAGTGCTCAGTGGGGTCCGGTGGTCATAATCTTATGGTTCATCCACGTTCCCCAATGATTAAATACTCAGAATAGATGTGATACGGGTACATCAAGAGTAGAAGTGTGTTAGCTGGAGAGCGGTGGAGACTCTTACCCATTGCTTGTCACTCTGGGAATTCAGGAAACGAGGAGCAGGTAGAACATGCAACAGAGAGAAGAACAGTCAGTCCCTCAGAATACAACGAAGTACTCTTATTGTTCAAACTTTAGTCTGAAGACATCCACATCATCTGCAAACACATCGACAATCAGGTGCTCGCTAGTGCTCTGTGTTTTTCCTTGTAAAAGAAGTACTCTGTGTTTTTCTTGTAAAAGAAGTGCTCTGTGTTTTTATTGTAAAAGAAGTACTCTGTGTTTTTATTGTAAAAGAAATACTCTGTGTTTTTATTATAAAAGAAGGACTCTGTGTTTTTATTGTAAAAGAAGGGTTCCATGTGAGAATAATGGAGAGAGCAAAGAGAGACAGTGATGACATTGTGTGCTGTGATAATCAGGAATCATCTGGACTCCACCACTGGATGTACCTGAGCAGTACACACACAATCAGCAGGATGTACCTGAGCAGTACACACACAATCAGCACACACGCGTCTCATCAATACCTGGAGGTTAACCTAGTTTACGAGATAAACTTTGTATGACTGACCTGATACACCTTCTACACCGAGTGAAACAGTTTTAATCAATCACACCTTCACTGTTGAAACAAATTAGATACGAGACAAACTATTATTTTAGTCCAGCACTCTGTGAGCTCTGTTTGCAATTTTCTACCAAATAAAACTCGCCTGGAGCCACAAACATGTAAATTCTCTGAAAGGAAGGAAAAACTAAAATGTTGGCAGCATTCCTAAAGTGTTTTTTTATATTGAGAGAAACATGTGTCTTGAATTAGTTTCACAACTTTGAGAAAATATATCCAATCAGTTGATTTCACAAATCAATGCACACATATAGTTCCCAATATAAGAGTACCACCTAATAGAAGACCCCCCCACACACGCACACACACACATCTATATCGCTATCTATCTATCTATCTATCTATCTATCTATCTATCTATAGATATATATGAAATAATTAGAATATTAACATTTACTAAATAAAAGTCAGGCTAATTTTCAAAATAAGAGAAAATTAATAAAACAGTGACTTCACAACAATAAAAGACATTTTACTGACAATAAATTTAAACATTTTAACTTCTGGAGGAAAAGATTCACTTTCTTCCTCAGTGAGGAAACTGAGCTCTGGTTTATCCTGGTGGACAGTGGAGACTCTCAGACCAGGTCTAGGGTCCTGGTGGACAGTGGAGACTCTCAGACCAAGTCTAGGGTGCTGGTGGACAGTGGAGACTCTCAGACCAGGTCTAGGTTCCTGGTGGACAGTGGAGACTCTCAGACCAGGTCTAGGGACCTGGTGGACAGTGGAGACTCTCAGACCAAGTCTAGGGTGCTGGTGGACAGTGGAGACTCTCAGACCAGGTCTAGGGTGCTGGTGGACAGTAGAATCTCTCAGACCAGGTCTAGGGTGCTGGTGGACATTGGAGAATCTCAGACCAGGTCTAGGGTGCTGGTGGACAGTGGACTCTCTGGTCTGTGTGTTTCCTCATCCACTAAACTTTTACTGTAAATGACAAAAGAAGCACCGTCTGGTTTTAAATCATAAGCTTCTGTCTTGGCTGGAGGTCTGGACCTGGACCTGGACCTGGACCTCCTCCTGGACCTGGACCGCCTGTAGTAAAAGACAAGACTAAAGTGAAGTATCTTGAATACTTTCTGGGCCTGTTCCTCCTGGAGTCGGTGCCATAAACTCACTCTCAAAACTTCTCACCTTGAACTCAAAATGATTCTTATTATTGAAACCTCCGTCTCATCTCTGCGAGTCGTCCAGAAGCAAACTGTCCATTGTGACGCAGAATGAGAGAACGTCATTGTGAGTCACTTCTCTCAATCCTCCTGTCCAACACTGTCGCCTCATTGACTCCTAAGGTAGCGGCCATTGTGGCAGTGAAAAGAGCTTTCTCTGCTTTTCAGCGCAGTGATTCACTGCGGGGAGTGAAAAACTCTCAAGGTTGTGGAGAGCTGAATGAAGTTCCCCAAAACTAAATGGAAGCAGCACAATGAGCATGTTGTCATCACAACGTCCCACTGCAGGGGACACGTGTCTGAATCCCCGATCCTCGTCTCCATTCAGTCCTTAAGTCTTTAAGGGTCTGAGATGTCCACTGTTCTTCTTCCTCATTCCAGTCCAGCGCCGCAGGAAGTCCAGAGTGGAGAGCAGAACACAAGAACCGCCTTGACTGAGAAATATCAACGCAGGACGAGTGTTTGGCTCAAGAAAGATCCAGATTCCACTGGCGCCACAGTCCAGGCGTCCCACCAAAACTCTGGATATACAGTACTGCGGTTTTCTACCAAGTCGGTCGATCATTGGTTCAGTCGGTCAACGGTTCAGTTGGTCAGTGGTTCAGTTGGTCAGTGGTTCAGTTGGTCAATGGTTCAGTTGGTCAGTGGTTCAGTCGATCATTGGTTCAGTTGGTCAGTGGTTCAGTTGGTCAATGGTTCAGTTGGTCAGTGGTTCAGTCGATCAGTGGTTCAGTTGGTCAATGGTTCAGTCGGTCAGTGGTTCAGTCGGTCGGTGGTTCAGTCGGTCGGTGGTTCAGTCGGTCGGTGGATCAGTCGGTCAGTGGTTCAGTTGGTCGGTCAGTCAGTTGGTCGGTCAGTCAGTTGGTCAGTGGTTCAGTCAGTCAGAGGTTCAGTCAGCCAGTCCAGCCTGCTGACCGCCCAGGGTTTCTGTCTCCGTCCAGCCTGCCGGCCGCCCAGGTTTTCCAGGGTTTCGCTTCACCGTGTTGAGTGCTTGGCCACTTTAGTTGAGCCCAGGCGGCTCCACCTGAGCCTTTCCGACGTCCCGACTTGTCGTGCGGCGCTGGAAAATCAAAAGCTGCCGGAGGCTTTGGAACGCTTTCCACCGACGCAGAGCCGTCCACTGTCAGTGATTTACTCCAGTAGCTACCCAAGGCTGGTCATCTTCTTGTTTCACACAGACACCAGACTGCCAGCACGCCATAGCTGGAATATTTCTCATAAAAATCACCGCTTGTTTTTAATTTAGCTTTAGTCTTTTGGACGAAAATGCTTCTTAGATTTAGTCAGGTTACTTATTTCTGTATGTGATAGTTTTAGTCGACAAAATCTCTAAAAGGGAGTTATCTAGTTTCAGTCAATAAAAAAAAAGTATTAATCTTAACGAATGAATTTGGGTCAATAAGTATTAGAAATTCGAATGAAGGTTGAATCAAGTGTTGAAATTCGCAAGACAGTTCATCTCAAGGCTTTTGCATAATAACCAGATTCCTTTCCAGATCAATTCCTCCAGTCTAGACTTTCCTGTTGAGAGAATCACTGACAGCTGCACCAGGACATCAGTTAACATGACACCATATTTCTCAGTGACCACCCCCACCATAACACCGTATGTTCCTGAAAGCAAACAGGACCGTCTTGCTGCTGCGCTCAGAGACGATTCAGGACGGACAGATGAAACTTACAGCTGCAGTTCAGGACCAGAGACAGATACCAGAGCGTCCTGGGACTCTACCGTAACGACTCTCATCACAGTGAGACGACAACAGCTGGAGTCTCATGAACGGAGCAGAGCTAACTTTACCAGAGCTGGTTGATGATATCAGCCTCCTGTTGACGACCATTAAAACGGTTTGTTTTTGGGGTGCGCCCCCTTGTGGGCGATTTTGGTTTGAGCAAAGAGCCCAAAGCAAAAGAACTGAGCTGCTTTCGAACTCCAGAGTCTCAGTTTCCTCTGAGGTTCAACGCCAAGAATCAAGTTTAACCAGGAAACGAGGGGTTAACGGTGACGCCTCCTTTAAAGCGTCTTCATTTCCTCAAACCTGATCGATCAACCTGACGGGGTTCAAGGAATCGTTCTCACCTCCTGGCCGCTGTCCAGCACACACAGCTTGGAGCACTGCTTCTTGGCGTCCATCAGCACGTTGAACATGGTGCAGACCGACACCGGCACCCTGAAGTCCGACGATTTACTCGCCCGCTGCATCTTGGCGTCGAATGCAGTTTTGGTTCTGGAAGACAGGACGGGACGTTTGGAAACACGCGTCGCGGCAAACAGCCATCAAAGGTCATGTGTCCTCTGACCTCTTCACGCAGGCCTCCATCATGTCGCTAGCCATCAGCTTCAGCCGCTGCTCCAGGTGTTTGGCGAACTCGGGTTCCGGCCAGTGGAGGTCCAGCACGAACATCTGCAGGGCGTCCAGCTTCCAGAACAGGTCCTCGGAGGTGGCCGAGCCGTTGCTATGGAGACGGACGGAAAAGATCACCAACCGAAGGCACTGATGCCGTTTTGTGTCTCTACTGTTTTAATCCGATCGTCCACACGGCGTTTTTGGAGCCTGACAACGGTTTCAGTTTTTTTTAAACGGGTTCTAGAGTGGAGAAATGTGAAAACGCCGCCTCGACGTTCACGTCTGGACGGACGAGACACATATCAGCTGAAAACTGCTATTGACTATGTTTTTGGCTTTATTCATTCAACATGTAAAATTACTGGTCACTACTTAATTATTTGTGAGTACAGCACCTTGTGTCTGTGGTGGTTGTACACTGAAAAAAGAAAATAGCTGGACCAACTTACTGAATCGCTTCAGTTGGTGACGTCAAAGTGAATCAGAGGAAGTTGGATGAAGTCAGACGTTACCATTTGAAGCAAATCAATGAAGTTGGTTCAACCATTTTCCTTCTTCAGTGTAAGATTGAGTGGATAAGGAGTCACAGCCACGGCACTCAACCGTCTCTTCCCCGGGAAGCTGCTTGCTCTTTATTTGCAGTAAAGTAACTGTAATCAATTACAGTATTGAGCGAGTGTAGAACACACAAGTTTGTTTTGGTGGTTTTAGCGGTGGAGCTTTGGGCGCGATGGTGGCGTGCCAGGCAGGGACAGATGGAGGCGCCGCCGCCTCCTCCCAGCACACAGGTTATACACGCCGCCGCCGCCACGACATCCAAGTGTACAGCGCCCGGCTAGCGTGACAGCCGTGGGGGGGTGGGGGAGGGGGGTTAAAACAAGCACCACTCACTTTTCTCACTTCGCCTTTAAAAGACTGTTACCTTAACAAGTGGCGCTCGGGAATAAGCGCTCGGTGCAATTAGAGGCTCGGCGGCTCACGTCCCCCCTCATGTCTAATTAGCGGCGCTGTTCTCGGAGCGCTCCTCCCAGAATCCCCCGGGGGACGGGACGATCCCACTCGCCCGTCTGTGCTCGCTAATGAAGTGCCAGCTTGTTTCTTTTCTCTCGCTCGCTCGGCTCCCGATCGAAGCGAGGGAGAGGAGCAGGGTGTTGTGGGAAAGGCTGGGGGAGTCAGAACGAGGAGCCTTTTTAAGAGACAAACCCTCCACCGGCCTCTCGAGACCCCCCCCCCCCCCCCCCAACTCCGCACACCCCACCTCCCCCCCACACCCCAAAACTGGCCACCAACGCACACAAGCCTGCCACTGACTAACCAGACTGGAACCAAACATCCACTGCTGGTAACGGCCAGAACCAGTCCACCAGTTGAAAACCAGCAAATGTTAAACCAGCAAATGTTAAACCAGCAAATGTTAAACCCACCCAAACACACGTTGTGACTAAAGTCTGAACGTTGAAAATCAAATAAAAAAGATTTTTATAAATAGTAAAAAAATGGAAAACAAATCAGATTGTCAATGATGACAAAACAAAGATGTTTCAATGTCAAAAGGCTGAGTGGACGAGGACAGTGGACGAGGACAGTGGGGGAGGACAGTGGACAGTGAATGAGGACAGTGGACAGTGAAGGAGGACAGTGGACAGTGAAGGAGGATAGTGGAGGAGGACAGTGGACGAGGACAGTGGAGCATTTCCCACCTCCTAGTTCCCAGCTCCTTCCTCCCAGTTCCCACCTCCCAGTTCCCAGCTCCTTCCTCCCACTTCCCAGCTGTCACAAGATGGCGGCCGACCTGCTGAAAGCGGCGTTTCAACCATGAACGGTGAAGACCTGCCGGCGTACGTACGTGTTCTCACCAAGCGGCGCCATCCAGGCCGGCGCCGAGAAGCTGGGCAGCGTGAGCGGCAGGCCGGGGACTTTAGGGAGAGGAACGCTCGCCAGGTTGTTAGTCAACGACCTGCCGCCAGGTCAGAGGTCAGAGGTCGACCAGGAAACGGTAAGAGAAGGAGAGAAAAGTGAAGAGAAACAAGAAGAGAAACGATAAGAGAAGGAGAGCGAAAGACAGTGCAGTACCACCACACACACACACACACACACACACACACACACACACACACACACACACACACACGCACACACACACACACACACACACACACACACACACTAATAGCAGCCACTTGGTCTTATAGCGGCTGTGGCTGAATGACGAGCTGCAATAAAAGAAGGTAAAGTCACTGCTCACTTCTATTCATTCCGTTTCCTTTCAGCTCGCGTGCTTTTTGTCGACGAGTGCGCCGTGTCCTTGCCGTTTGCGTCACACATTCAGCTCTGCCTCTTTTGTTACTCCGCCGCTCCAACACGGCCGCGTCTTTTATTGTTTGGGTTGCTGCGATGCGGCGGCCAGCGTTGAAACCTTAACACACGGTTACCGACGGCGAGCAGAAGTAAGACGCCGTTCAGATGTAAAAAACACCAAGTGGTTAGAGGTCACCCGCGATGTCAGATCACGCTAACGCGCGGCACTGTGGCCGTTCCTCAACATGAGTACTCCTCTGTACTCGTGCTCTGGAGTACTTGTGAACCGTCAGCGGTCAGAAATAAAGTACTGATACGCATCTCGCCCAGTACGCAGGAAATACCCAAATGTTTTCTGGCTCCGCCCACTTTATTTAGGGTACATCAAGACCGGACCTGTGTGGATGTGGGAAGCCAAATTACCCAAGATGCATTTGGCAAGATTACGTAGTCACCAAGTACACAAGTTTGTACAGAATTGTGTTCGAGTTTCATAACCATGTCGCCATGCCGATAACACTAACACTGACAACTGGACCTGTGCCAGCAGGGGGCAGTCGTGTTTCCATTAGACACACACACACACACACACACACACACACACACACACACACACACACACACACACACACACACACACACACACACACACATACACACACACACTGAGATAGGCACGCACACACGTGTGTCTATACAAAGAGAAGTTTATGCTTAACAGTATTTATAAAAAACTGGGCGGAGCCAAATAATCCTCATAAAAAATTAGAAAGGTGCGAACAAGCTAAAGCTAACCGTGGCGGTCTGGTGGCCGTACCTGACGGACGTCCAGGTCTCCTGCTCGAAGCCGCGGTGGACGGCCTGGGCGATGGACGACTCCATCAGGTCAATGTAGCGCACCACCAGCGGGATGAACAGGTCCTGGAGGTGCTTGTGGAAGACGCCGTTACACAGGTGAGCTGTGGGCGGAGAAGACGCCGTTACACAGGTGAGCTGTGGGCGGAGAAGACGCCGTTACACATGCCAGGCCTACAGGTGGCGCTGTAATGGAGAATCAACATGTGGTTCATTAAAGAGACGAGCATCAGCAGACATCTGCAGCTTCACCTGGACCAGGTAGTCCGCCATGTTGTTCAGTGACATCACGGAGTGGGAGGCGGGGTTATAGGTCAAGAGGTGGAGCGATGACATCATGGAGAGGGTGTATATGTGTGTTTTAGAGAGAGAGAAAGAGAGAGAGGGAGAATAGAATAACTTTATTGATCCTCTCAGATCCAGATGATTTCGAGTCGAGTGGAAACAAATTCTATATAAATAGAAATCAAGGTGGTTTGACTCCTGCTTAACTTATGTGAGATTATTTTCTGTGAAAACGCCATGGTCGTGTTTTTGTCATTAAGAGTAAAATAAAGTACTTGTTTTGTCTTCCAGGTAAATCTGTGTCTGGACTTGATATTGAAACGTGGAACCATCGAACAACATGTTTCCAGTGAGCAAATATACTGGAGCAACGCTGAGTTGACTGAAACTAGACGGAGTTACTCAAAAGACTAAATCAGAATTAGCTGTCAAACACTGGATGATGTCATCGTTCTCGGCTGATGTCCGTCCACACGTCAACCCCGAGGCGGCGTTTTCTACTTCCTCCTTTCTGGAACCTATTTTCAGCCTCCGAAGGCGCTGCGCCGCGTTGATGATCGGACAGTCACCATGGTGACAGGAAACGGCGTTCAGAGGTGGCGTGAGGCTGTACAGGTGTTGAGGAGCAGGAGGCGGCGGCCGCGGCGGCGGCGTCCCGGTGGGTTTGAGTGTGAGGCGCAGACAGAAAGGAGCCCGGCGAGGACCCGGCATGCTGCTCTCTCGGGGCGTCATTAGCTTTAATTCCTCTCGCTTGGCATCGCCATGATTAACACTAGCCTTTTGGCCCTCCGGAGACGAACCGGTCTGCCTCCCTCGCAGGGCGCTGCTGCCGCGCCGCCGCCGCCGCCACCGCCGCCGCCACCGCCGCCGCCACCGCCGCCGCCGCTCGACAATCAAGTGAGCATTTGAATTAGAAGGAAGCCGCCGACCGGTTCCACTTGTTGAAGGAGAACCAAGATCGGCGAGCAGCGCTGAGCAGCCGGGTTCACGTGACAAACATGGTGAGAACGGCGAACGGCGTCTGATTAGATGGACGATCCGACGTCCTCGTTCTTCATGCAAAAGTTGGGATTCCTCCCACGTGGCGTCTCATCGCCGTCCAACTCCAGTCGGCGAATGTTGTGACACTTGGAATAATTACGGTGCGAACAGACGACGGTAATTAGACTGAATCGGGGAAACGAGAGATCTGTTGTTGCTCTTCACAGAATGAAAGGTTTTTGTTCGCGGCGGTGGCGGCGGCGGCGGCCTTGGGCTGTCTCGTCTCTCTGCCCGCCTGTCTGTTACCGTATCCCACGTACTTTGGCACCGTTAAATAACGCCTCGCATCTCGCCAAAACCTCCGCTGGCGTCCAGACAAAGCCTGGGAAACAATGCTGCACGCTTTCTCTTCCTCTCCGCAGCAGTCGCAGGAAAGTCCCACCATTTTGAAAAGGAGCAAATTTCACAAGTATCTGCGTCGCGACCCTGCGATGTTGGTGGTCCTGCCGCCCTCCGGCCAGACGCTTGGTCCTCCACAGGTAAAGATGGAGAAGCACCACAATGACAAGCTTGTTAGTTTCTGCAGGAAATGTTCCCAGACCACGGCTTCCTCTTCAGTCAGAAAACAGGCAGAATTCTTCACCTCCGTTTAGCGTCGTGGAGTCCAGCTTCCCTCGCTCACGTCTGCAGGCCTCAACGTCTGAAGCGACAATCGTACTGAGAACAAAACGTCCCATTGTTCCTCAAACGGCAGAGCAACACACACACACACACACACACACACACACACACACACACACACACACACACACACACACACACACACACACACACACACACACACACACACACACACTTTCTACTGAGGGACCTCAGTAGAAAGAATAAAGTCTTAACGAGGAAACGAAGGGTTAACGGTGACGCCCTAACGAATAAAAACATGACGATACAGGAAGTTGGATGTGAACGGCGCCTCCGCCAGCCGATTCCCTCTCTCACGTGTGAATCACCTTGCTGCTGGAGCGGCACGCCGCCATTCAACCAGCCTCGTCTCCTCCGGCGTCGCCGGGGTTAATGAGTGCTCTTGGCAGAGACGCCATGTCGGAACCAGAGACGTTTTTAAGACTTTTCGGCTCCCAGGAAGTGAAGAAGATGGAAAACGACTCAGCAAAGTGGAAGTTACAACTTGTTGATCTTGATTCAAGTGGAGGAAAGTACTGATCAACCAGGTTGAATCAGATTCAATAACCTGATCAATCAATTACCCAGGACACGCTGGACGCTGCCCTGGCCTGAGCTCACGACTCCTCACAAACTACATCTGAAGGAGGACTGATGTCTAACCGTCCAATCAGCTTTCAGCGGTAATGGTGTGTTGAGAACGGGGACGGGGTATCAGCATGGAAACCTTCCCGGATAAACTGCTACAATCACTATTTATTTTCATTCCCATGTCTTTTTGTTGTTATTGTCATGTTTGTTTACGTTGTTGTTTGTCTGAAAGGTGGATAATCAACTGGCGATGAGCCTTCATCAGAGAAAACAAACGTCATGGTAACGCTGCCGAGACAACAGACCTGGACAACGTCACGCAGTTACACCAGCTGCTGGTTTGGGGGCGCTGTGGCCCAAAACTAACACTGAAGAAGAAACATGGCTCATTGATTGGTCCGGCCTAAAAGAGGAAGTCCCGTTCTCTGTACTTCCTTTCTACTTCTTCCTCTCTACCTCCTCTTCTTCTTCCTCTCTACTTCCAGTCTTCTTCCTCTCTACTTCCACTCTTCTTCCTCTCTACTTCCACTCCACTTCGTCTTAACTACTTCCTCTCTACTTCCACTCTACTTCATCTTTGCTGCTTCCTCTCTACTTCCCCGGGGAACTTCCTGTGATGTTGAGTGGGCGGGACTGAGAACTCACGGTCGGTCCGCAGGAAGTTGTTGAGGAGTTGGAACAGCGGGAAGCAGTTCCAGGAGTCGAGGGGCTGGACCTGCAGAGCGGCGTCCATGTCGGCTCTGTAGAGCGCCAGAAAGGCCTCGGCATGTTCGGCCATCAGCTCGGGCCACCAGGAGAAGGCCTGAGGGAGAATGCAATGGAGGAAGAAGTGAGGAAAGGATGAGTCAAATCATTAAGACCAGCAGTGCTGTTAGCTGCTGGGCATCCACACAATCTCAAGAGCTTTATTCTGAAAACTGCAATGGAGTACACTTTACCAAGAAGGGAAAACACTTTGTGGTTTTGTAATTCATGTTGACTCTTTGCTTCATTCCTCCACTTGTTTGCGTATTTTCAATATTTTGCATCTAAAATTCTGTTCTTTTCCTCCAGTTTCCGCTCTTACTCCATCTCTCCCAGCGTGTCTGAGCCTTGAACCGTCTCCTGCATTCTCCTCGTGTTTCTTCAGCATTCACTTCGCAGCGCTTTCGCGTGGACTTGTTGCAACATTCAAACTCAAAAGGAGCATTAGAAACGGCCGGCGATTCGTCCCTGGAGGTCACGAGTACACGGCGCTGCTGCGCCACTTTGCTTTTCCCCCCCATCTTACATCTCTCCCCGCGTGGAACGCCAGCGATGACCTCCGTCAGGCGGCGGACGATTCAAGGCCGGTTGCACTTTTCTCTCAAAGGTGCTTTAGCCGTCAATAGCAAGGTGAGGCGAGCGCCTGACCTCCGTCCACTGGAGAGCCGCAGCCTTGATGCTCTTTAGAGAGCTGACGACGTCCACAGCAGAGAATCGGCAGGTACTTTCAACACGGCACCAGACGGCTTTTTCAAAAAATGTTCTTCCACTTTTAAAAGCAGTCACGGCGAGTGCAGATGTCTCACAGCTGCCTCCATTTATTTCCACGGCGGCGGCTTTTAACGGGTCGTCGGCATGCGATGTTTGACACCTGGACCTTCTGAAGACTGTTACACTTATTCACCACTTTGAATATTCTGTAAAGCGCTGAACAAACACTGACCGGGAACCACGTCAATGTAAATATCTACAGAATGTATGAATTCAGATTCCAAATTATTAGTTGAGTGTATTTTATGAGACAAACGTTGAGGAGAAATAAACAACTTCTTATTTAATGCGTATCAGATCCCAAAAAAAAGAAATAATTTACTAGTTATTATTGTTAATTATTGATCATTATCGATAGTCAACCTGCCAATAAGGTTGGTTCCTAACACGACGCTGCCCCGGCGCCTGGTGACACCGTTGGTCATCGTTGAAAATCTTCCCGTAATTTAGTTTTTCACAACGTAATTGTCAGTTGACTTGGTCAGTAGACAGACACAGACTACAGACCAGACGACAGACAAGATTGGACAACAGACTACGGACCAGACTACAAACTACAGACCAGACTACAGACCAGCTGAATAAGCTGAATTTATGAAGTTTTAATTTCCTGTAACATGAATAATAAAGATGTAATGCAGAAAGCATGAAGGAAACATATTTAGAGAATAAAAGAAACAGGAAGCAAGTGAACGACAGGAGAGGACAAAACGATATGAAAGCAGAGCCCCGCCCCAAAGAAAAACGTTCCTGCATTCATCTTGGGTTTAAGAGGCCAGGAAGAATGTGGCTGCAGTAAAGGGCTAATGCACTAATTGTCCCACCAAGGACGGCCATTCCTCCGCTCAATATAAAAACGTGAGAAAGCACCAATTACCGAATATTTCCCGTATTGTCGTGGCGGCGCCTTGAAGGTGAAGAGGACAGTCGGAGCAGAAGCAACAATGGAAGCTTTCAAAGCCCGACGCGTGAATGCAGGTGAACTCTGAGGATCAATGTGACAAGGTAGATAATGACCAGCGGAGGCGCCGGAGAGCGGGCGGAGCTGCCGTTCATCCCGGGGCGTCGGATGGGGGGTTAGCGGTCATGGCTTTTCTCTGGGGTGGGGGGGTTCTTTGCAACATGAGCCCTCCATTGTGGAGAAATGGACCAAACTCAATTAAAGCAAAGCTTTTTTGTAAAACGATGTCAATATTTGAGTTAACGGGAGTCTCCTTGACTCGCTGGACGAGAGACAAACGTCTAAAAAAACGGATCAAACCAGATGAACAACAGTTTCTCAGACTGGGAACCGTCATCAGTCGCAGACCAAGTACTGATCCAATTCAAAGTACGTATCTTGCCGAGTACGCAGAAAATATCTGGATGTGTTCTGGCTCTGCCCACTTTGCCCAAGACATATCACTGGACCTGAGTGGAATTCAGAAGCCAAATTACCCATAATGCACTTGGCAAGAAACCTTACAGGAAGCAAATATAGCTTCCTGTGACGGCTCCTTCTCGTGGGACATATAGTTTTAGTTTAGTATTCATCCTTCCATCCGTCTATCCATCCACCCATTGTCCATCTGTCTATCCATCCATCCACCCACCCATCGTCCATTCATCGTCCATCCATCCCTCGATCCCTCGTTCCACCCACCCACCCACCCATTGTCCATCCATCATCGTCCATCCGTCTATCCGTCAATCCATCCATCCACCCACCCATCCATCGTCCATCCATCCATCCATCCATCCATCCATCCATCCACCCATCGTCCAGCCATCCATCCATCCACCCACCCACCCACCCATCCATCGTCCATCTGTCCGTCCATTCACCCATCCATCCATCCATCTATCCATCCATCCATCCATCCATCCATCCATCCATTCATCCATCCATCCATCCATCCATCCATCCATCCATCCATCCATCCATCCATCCATCCATCCATCCATCCATCCGTCCGTCCGTCCGTCCGTCCGTCCGTCCGTCCATCCACCCTTCATCCATCCATTCATCCATCAACAAATGACAATTTGGAAAACATTTTCATAAGGAGATTCAACATATGTAAACATGAAAAATACTACAAACATTCATAGTTCATCCAATGACTGCAGTTTCTGCAGTACCACTATGAATATGAACAGTGTTTTCCTCACACCGGCAAATATTTATGTCTCCACACAGAAATGAAACCCCTTGAACTGTCGCTGTAAAGCCACTTCCCCGTCGGTCCTCCGCTAATGAAAAGAGCACCTGCACACTTATTTTCATGGCTCTTCTTTTCATATTTACCAGAGCCGTCTAATCTGACTCCTGCTTGATCTGGTTTTTTGTTTCATCTGTATTTACTGCCGGAATAACCTTCTGCTCACGTAGCGAGCGCTGAAGAGAAACAATGGAGACCACTTTACCGTCTGCCTGCAAAGTCACTGATCTGAGTCGCAGATTCATGTCAACGCGTCGATTTCATCCAGCTGCTTCTCCAAAGTACATCAAGTCTCCACAGGTTTCTAAAAGTGTGTTACCTTGGAGAAGTACCCTCGATTGTGTAAGTCAGCTTATTGTAGTGAAATAATGGACGTGTCACTGCAGAAGATGTTTTTAGCCAGGCCTAGTGGTTAGCCTTGTTTTCAGGTCACGACCCCAATCCTCACTGCAGGTTATCAAAGGGAAACTTTTTTCAGCATGCTATCTAGCAGTTACCTGCAGCTAGCAGCTAGCTGCGGCTTGTAGTTAGTTGCAGTCAGCATAGTTTAGAACCCAAAACAAGTATTAGCGAGTGTAATTGAGTATTGAGTATTGTATTGAGTGTCAAACATGTCCCTGTGCTGAGTCGTATTTGAATTGTTGGACATCAGGAGCCCCTAGAGACTAACCTCTAGGGGCTAGCTGCATTAGCAGCTAATGTGACTAGTATAAATGGTGATGTGATTTACAAATATCTCATTTTAAATCTCCTGGTGCGGCGGGAGTTTTGTAGACTCTCCACCATCGGTTGTTGTTTTTATTTTTCATGTGAGCAAAGGACTGCTATGCTATCGCTATGCTATGCTATGCTATCAATGGTCCAGCTCCTGCAGCCAATCAGCAGCCTCACATGGTGCCGGTCAGAATGTCTCCTGGACTCTCAGAGAGGAAGTTGGTATGAAACAGGGTCAGAAGCTCCATGTTGGATTAGTTTTACTAATAAAGGTTAAGAATTGATTTAAAGAGGATTTAAAGGAGACGTGAGGACACCAGCTGACGACTCCTTTAAAGAACGTAAAAGGAGCTAAAAAGCTTGTTTGTTCCTTTTGATCAGGATACTGAGGTATTTAATGATGAAACACACAAACAGGAAGTGAAAGATGGTGAGTTGGATGGGAGGAGAGTAAACTTACCTCTCTTCCCTTCAGCAGGAGAAGCACAAAGGGAAAGAGAAGAGAGCATCAGACAGAAACAGCTTTTCTCCTGGACGACCGCTGCACTCAGCTTTTTGTCGCTTCCAGTGCGAATTAGAACAGACGACATTATCAGTTTTACATGAATGACCTTTCCCGGAATATTCCACCAAATAATCAATGAAGAAAATCAATCCTTAAAGAAGAGGCAGCCTCACTGTTCACAGGATTACGAGGGATTAAGGGGGCGGCCATCTTTGATCAGACAGAATCATTTAATTCATTAGGTGAAGAAGCGTTAGAGTCTAAGATAAGTTTGAAGTTGGATAAAAACCAAACCCGACTGTTATGAAATGAAGTGTGACAACATGAAATGTTGTGAAGCAGCAGTGACGTTCACTTCTCTGTCTTCACGGGAACTTCTGCTCTTAAATTTCTTTCTGGAATCCGTCTGTAGATCAGCTTCAACCATCAGAGCGAGTTTCAGAGTTGATCAGCTCACCAGTTTCAATGTTAAACCACATTTATCTTTAATGTGCCGACGGCATCAGAGGGAACGCCGCGGCGACTCGTGACTTTGACACAATATAAACGAAGCGACAACAACAACACAAACTGCCGCCGCTGACAGCAGCCGAGTAAACAATTATGATGACTTCTAAATTTAAGCCGTGACAGCTTGCGGCGTTGCTCTGATGAGGACTCGCTAAATTTGCAGTTAACATCACGTCCTCGGCTCCATCGGTCGCCATGGCAGCGCTGCCGCCGCTGGTATTAATAGCCCAGAAGCAGATGCCCCAACGCCACGTTGCCACTTCGGGGCCGATCGCAGCGCCACATCTCAACACCTATGATTGATCAGTTTTACACCGCGGCGAGGAAGAGCCGAGTGCATATGGGCCGTGGGCGTTGTTTTCATGGCGCCGCCGCCGCTCTCATTAATGCGGCGCTGCCACTTGTCATGTCACCTGTCGCCTTCCTGCTGCAGCGCCGCCGCCAGCCGAAGCCGGGGAACGTGATCGGGAACATACGGGAAGTGACCAAGGGACTCGCGCCGCCACCGTCAAACGTGATGTAAAGAGAGCACTCACGTTGGAATCACCAAAACATCGCTGCACAATTACTGTCAGATAAATCCAACTGGAGGAAGTCAAAGCCGTCGCTTTTTAACTGCAACGCTTCAAGAAACTCACTTTTATAATTCGGAACAATCACAAACTCTGAGGATGAGAGTGAGAGGAAGGGTGAGATGAGTGATAATAAGAGCGAGAAGAGTGAGGATGAGAGTGAGAGGATGAGTGAAGAGAAGAGTGAGAGGAAGAGCAAGAAGAGTGAGAGGAAGAGTGATCAATGCCAAACCTCAGAGTGATGCTCTTCGTTCTGTTGAAGCACTTCGATGCTCAGCTCGCCAAGTCTCATCACATCTTCCAGGCGTTTCTCTGGAGCAGCTTGAAGGTCCACTGGAGGTCCGGCGGTTCCAGGAAACACACAAATCATTCCATTGTCACTGTTTTGATTGATTGATTGATTGGTTGATTGATTGATTGGTGCAGCTTCACAGGTCCAAAGGAAAAGGTTTGGTACCAAACGTTAGCATTTTCTTAAATATAAAGGTCATGGCACTACTTTCAGTACCTTGCAGCAGCGCCTGCAGTGAAGCTTTTCTCATTCCGTACTTTCAACGTTTTCTCTGCGTCACCCGAGAATAAACGTTGAAATCTACTGCGTCTTTGAGTTTTGTCACTGCAAACCTTTTACATGTAAATCATCACTTCGTCTGCGAGAAATTCTACTTTAACGTTGATTACCATTAATTAACCTCTCAACTGCTTTCAGGACTCGTTTTCTCTTAACAGCTACAGCAATAAGTCTGCTATGAGCAGCCAGACCTGTAGGGGGCAGTGTAACTAGAAGCATGAAGCCATGATAGCCAATCCGAGTCCGGGAATGAATAGAATGAGTTATTTGTTGTTCTTTCAGGGAAACGGTTTGACTTCGATGAAGTTCTGATGACACGGCAGTCGCACTCTGATGATGTAAATCTCCGTATCCTCTTCTACATGCAAACAGAAAGGGGCGGAGTTTTCAGGAATCGTCATTCGTGGAGACTCGTAGCTGGTTTATGTGCAAAAGCTGGAACCGCAGAGAAATACTTCCTTTCTGTAAAAGCGAGTACGTCTGAACGGAGCCTGACTCTGTTGTGATTTTTGTCATATTTGAAGCGAAAAGCCAGAAAAACCCAAGAGGAAGCCGAGCGTTCATCTTCTTCGGCTCCAGTTTAGGTTCAAGAGCCTCACACTCTCCCTACTTTCAGGATTATTTTGGATCTATTTTATATTTCCTGCCGGTTCAAGTAGCTCTTTCTCCGTGGTGGAGCAGCGTCGGTCAGCGTGCAGACGACCTCCCGTCAGTTACTGAACGTCTTTTTCAATCTGCCTGCGTTCATAAGCCACCGTTGACCTGTGCACCGCTGAGACGCCTGCTCTTTATGAAGACCGTGGAAAAGCTTTTCTGGCGACTTTCTCGTTTTGCGGCTGCACCTGCCGCCGTCTCTCTGAGCGAGCGTCACCTTTGACCTGAGCGTATTCCATCAGCTGGCTGTAGTTGATTCCAGCTGCTCGATCCAGACAGCGCTGCACCAGCTTCTTCATGTCCTCCGGGGGAACCGGCGTGGTGACGTCTTTCATCAGCACCTGTAGCCACAAAAACAAGTTCATGTAACTGCTGGAGACTCGGCAGCACAAGAGAAAACAACTTCCTGACGAAGTCTGATCGTCCTCAAACTTAGACACAGATGTCAGCGTATGCTGATGATCCAGAGGAGTTTCAGCCTGCTTCTGTTCGGTTTTAACATCTTTATAAGTCGTCAGCTGGTGTCCTCACGTCTCCTTTAAATCCTCTTTAAATCAATTCTTAACCTTTATTAGTAAAACTAATCCAACATGGAGCTTCTGACCCTGTTTCATACCAACTTCCTCTCTGAGAGTCCAGGAGACATTCTGACTGGTACCATGTGAGGCTGCTGATTGGCTGCAGGAACTGGACATCATGACCATGGGGTTCAAGTTCATATGCCGCTAACGGCTAGCGGCAAAAATTGAAACAACAACCGATGGTGGAGCGTCGACAAACATCCAGCCGCAGAGCAACACACCTGGAGGTTTAAAACTAAATGTTTGTATATCACAAACGTGATAACAAACGTTTATCACGTTATACGTGACTCACGTTATACGTTGAGTCACGTATAACGTGACTCAACGTTTATACGAGTCACGTTAGCGGTTAGCGCTAGTGGCATATTGTACGGTACCATACTGTAACATATTGTACTGTACCATACCGTACCATACTGTTGTGTACTGTACCATATCATACCATACTGTACCATACCAAACTGTACACAACAGTATGGTACGGTATGGTACACTACGATATGGTACAGTACCATATCGTAGTGTACCATACCGTACCATACTGTTGTGTACTGTACCATATCATACCATACTGTGCCATACCAAACTGTACTGTACCATACCGTACCTCTACTGTACTGTACCATACCTGACCATACCGCACTGTACAATACCGTACCATACTGTACTGTACCATACCATACTGTACCATATCTGACCATATTGTAGTGTACCATACCGTACTGTATCATACCGTACCATACTGTACTGTACCATACCGTACTATATCATACTGTACCATACCGTACTGTACCATACCGTACAATACCGCACCATACTGTACTGTACCATACCGTACTATACCGTACTGTACTGTACCATACCGTACTATACCATACTGTACCATACCATATCAGACCATACCGACAGTACCATACCGTAACATGTTGGTAAATACTGCACGGTGGAAACAAGGTTCTGTAAGAGCTCATAAAGGTCAAGATGACCTTTCTTCTATTTGACACGATGTCATTAAAGTGTGATCAAATGTTTGTGATATCAAGAAAAGTGTTTCGTCCACAGACGACGGCGGCGGCTTCGCTGAAAGGACAGCTCATTGTCGGCGTGCTACGACCTCTACGACCTGCTTGTTTATGATTACAGCAGCGAGCCGGAGGCTTTTTCTTCTTATTCGCACACTGTGATGGGTTATTTACAACCAAGGTTAATAGATTCGTCCACAATGGGTCGATTGTCACTGCCAGTAAATGTGGAGTCGGAGTTCGTCATATTTGATGACGCTTTGAAGAGAACGCTTCAATCAGGAGCAAAACACATCCGTCAGTACATAAAAGCACGAAGAAGTTAAAGCTTCCGTGACAAATCTAGTACCATGTGATGGCGACCTGAGCCATTCTCTGGTTGGTGGAACAACGTCCAGCAGGACAACCAGCTGCTGGAACAGCAGGAGACACTTCGTACAGTTTAATCAGCCAAGAAGCTTCTCATTGTTCACTCAAAGCCAAGAACGTTAATTATCGGTAACGACTTTGTCCATATCACACCGTTTTTTCTATATTTTCCTGAACGCCGTCGGCTTTAATAAGAATTTCTGCCAAATTAAATATTTTTTTCATCAAGGCTTTAGTTTTCTCCACTGTTTCTGTTCATTTGTTTGACCTTCTGTGACCCGACATGATGAGTTTAGCTGCGGACGTCGCCGCTTCTTAATTATCGCGTTGCTGTGCTCGTTCCTGCAGAATAGTTTTCGTGCACTGTGTGTCGTTCGCGCAGGAATAAAGTCTATTCAGAAGCAAACCAGAGACCGTCTTCATGCTGCGTGAGCAACGTTCTTCGTGGGGACGTGAAAACTTTTATCATCACAATCTGAGAGCAGATCATCAGAACCCTCTTCATTCACGTTTATGACGTGTTATTTTTGCAGGTATTATTTGACATACAGTATTACTGCACAATCACATGGCCTCACGGCGGCGGCGGTTCAGCTTGCATCCATGGTCGGCTGTGACTTATAGGATTGTTAAAAGCCGCGGCGGCGTGGCGGTGGAGCGGTGCGGCGGAGGGGCGGCGCGGCAGAGGGGCGGCGCGGCGGAGGAGCGGCGCGGCGTCTTTACCCGTTCCTGCAGGGAGAGCGTGGCCTTCAGGGCCCCGTCTGGTCGTCCGAACGGGAAGCAGTACCTGCGGACACAAAAATGACATTAAGAAGCAATCTTAAGGACGAGAAAGAAAAGAGAAGAAGAATAGGAAGATGGGAGAGGAGAGAAACGTGGGGCGGCGCCAACAGATGGCCGTCTAATTACAGTGGAGGAGGCTGTTCTCACCTCGGAGCGGCTTCAGCCAGGTTTCACGTTGCTAATTGACAAGTGAAAAGTACTTCATAAACAAAAGGCACGCGGTCACACAGGTCAGCCATTTATTGGATAGAAGAAAAAAGCCAGCAGGCAGATGTTCTGTCGCTTCGCTGCGACAGGAGTGGAAAGAAAAGTACAAAAGTGTAGAAGTAGACCCTTATATTTGACAGAAACTTTTGAGATTTCCACTCAACAGGAGTTCATGATGCTTATTTCAATTCAGCAAAACGAAAGGTTTGAATTGAGTTTGTTAGAAAAGCAGCGCGGTGACTTAAGTTACCAGTCAGAGTGTAAATCATCATCACAGCGTGTAAATAAGGAATTAATGAAGTGATTCTGATAAAACTTCATCACAGCCTGAAGACGGTCAGGAAATACAGGAAGTGACTCTACAAAGATCGTTATGTCGTTTAAACACCAGGAGCTTTTTTCCTGGAAAACTGTACAGCTCACTACTGCACTATGGGTGTGTGTGTGTGTGTGTGTGTGTGTGTGTGTGTGTGTGTGTGTGTGTGTGTGTGTGTGTGTGTGTGTGTGTGTGTGTGTGTGTGTGTGGAGGTACACTAGTTCATGTTTGATGGTTCAGTGGAAAATATTGAACCGAAATGAACTCAAATAAATGACTTCATTATAAACATCTGAGCAACTGTTGGTGTTTCATTAAACCGTGAGCAACTTTGAAGGGGAGGAGCCAATAAGTGTTTGAAGGGGAGGAGCCAATACATTTTTTACTTCTAACTACTCCTTTTCATTCATACAAATGCAGATCAAGTGTATTGTGTTGTTTCTTTGTTGTGGTTTTCTTCATTTAATACGTGATACGTGCTTCCTGTTGGCCAGTCAACGTGATAAATGATTTCTCTTACACAGTAGAGAACTTTTTTACTTGACGCCGTTAATCACATTCATGTGCTCACACTCCAGTGGAGGCGGCTGCCGTGCAACGTGCTCATCTGTCCACTAGGGGCGGTGTGGGGTTCAGTGTTTATGCTCAAGGACACATGACATGTGGACACATCCATTGTTATGCAGATGAAACACAAATGTACTGATGGTCAACGACTCTTCAGCTCAGACGAGGTTAAAGCCGGAGTTCCTCAGGGTTCAGTCTCAGGACCTCTGCTCTTCATTCGACCTGCATCCTGGAGGAGCATCATGAGGAAACGCCCCATTAACTTGAAGTTAATCCAGGAGAGAAAAGGTCGGAGGTCAGTCGGTGGTTTCGAGCAGCTTGGCAGACGAGCCGACGATACTGGGGGAAAACGCCAGTACTTTGTAAAACACTGTGAATTGCCTTGTCTTTGAATGGTGCTCCAGAAATAAATTTGCCTTGCCTCGCCTTGCCTCGCCTTGCCTTACCGTGCCGCTTTCTGGGCTGGGGCGTGGCTCCCTGGGGTGGTTCTTTGGGGCCTCCCCGGGTCTGGGGACGCCCCACACACACAACAGTTCCGGCCGCATGCCCCCAACCCCACACTCACACACACACACACACACACACACACACACACACACACACACACACACACACACACACACACACACACACACACACACACACACACACACACACACACACTTCCACTTCTCATGAGATGTGTTGCTGAAGTACTCGATAGAGCTGCTCAGGCTGGTTTAATCTAATAACAGTTTTTGGATCAGTGTGATAATATTACTGTACAGACTATATATATATATATATATATATATATATATATATATATATATAGCATGACTATATACTACTAAACACTACATTGTCAATGACTAAACACTACTACTAAATAATACATTGTGTACTAAAAATACCACTAAATACTACATGGTGGATTTCCAAATACTACTACATACTACATTATGGACTCCTAAATACTACAAAATACTACCTTGTAGACTACTACACACAATCACAATCACACACTAAACTCGCATGTAGTTGAAATATTGCTGTCAAGGCAGAATTTGCCCCCAGGTTCCTCTGGGTGGTTTTCAAATGGATTCACTGCAACTCTTTTCATTATTACATGTTTAAAATACACCCAGTACATATTCTGCAGTACAGGCTGATAAATAAACAAGAATCCCCACAGGGACAGTAAAAGTATATCTGAACTTATTCAGGATGGTGTGTAGTGACGCCCACTCATCTCGCTCTCATTCTTTTACTTTGACTTTTTTAGGGGATTTAAAAAAAAATCTGCCAATATTTAAATAAAAATGCAATTACTTCCAATGTGTATTTATGCTTTTTTAATGTCACAGTACTATAATACAGGAGCCGGAGGATCCACACGCTGCACAAGGTGCCTTTATTTTACAGTGAGCCCCTGCCGCCCTCGACGTCTGTGGTGCTGCTGAATATCATGTTTTACTCCATAGTAGTACCTCACACTGACTGCAGGACACTGATTTATTTACACTTAAAGCACTACTGCAACTCCTCAGAGCAACTGGCACAAGAACTCAACAATATTACGACAGAAAGACAAAATCCTAATTTTACCTGACATCATATTATTATTCATGCTACTGATGGTACAAGGACAGAAAGAGACATTTCGTTTTCATTTCTAAAGTGTTCTGGGTAGAATTTACT
Source organism: Lipophrys pholis (assembly GCF_963383615.2). Classification (NCBI taxonomy): domain Eukaryota; kingdom Metazoa; phylum Chordata; class Actinopteri; order Blenniiformes; family Blenniidae; genus Lipophrys; species Lipophrys pholis. The sequence continues at coordinate 1,871,557 of NC_137631.1, read as the reverse complement.
TCTATTTTATTACATTTTCAGCTCTTGGAGACGTTTTTAGAGGTTTTTCCTCTTTTTTCATGGATTTTTGTTCTTTAGCTATTTTATGCATTTTGGCTGTTTAACTCTTTATAGTCGCTGTGTGTTTTAGTAAAACTAGTTAGTGTTGTATTTATCTTCCTTTTTACCTTTTTTCCTGTCATTTGTTCCTTTTCTTTTCTTTTCCCAAAAAACCCTCTGTACTAGCAATCCTTTTTAATAATAGAAGTTTTACCATTTTTACAGAATTTTATACTTATTTAGTTGTTTGTAGCTATATAATAGCTACAAACAACTAAACTACAAACAACTAAATAAGTATAAAATTTCAATATATATATATATAAAATGGATATAATAGCTACAAACATATATATATATATATATATATATGATTTTTAAAATTCAAGATATTTTAGCTGTTTTACTTTGTTGTCTGTACGTAATTCAACTAGAATTGAGAACATAAACTAAATGTTTATTTACGATGGTTTTGTGAGACTGTCCGGGAGCAGCCACAGGGGGCACTGGAGAGCCTCTTGGTGCAGTTAGAAGAAGACTTGCTGTAACATCCAAGGGGATGAGATAATGTGTAGAAAACAACCCTGCTTCCTGGGAATGAGGACCGATAATCATCCATTAGTGGAGAAGTTTGGTCTTAATCTGAAGCAAACTGGAAATCCTCCTCTTGTCTGCATAATCCCACCATTGTCTCGGCCATTGTTTCCCAGCGCTGGTCTCTTGTGGAGGTAAGTTGGTAACGACCCCCGCTGGTGGCCCCTCCCCCTCCCCCCTCCCCCCTCTCCTTGGCCCCGGCCGACCCGGGGCCAGATGGAGGCGCCTCTCAGGCGTGAAGGGTTCCCAGAGCCGGCTAATAGCTGGGCTCCATTCAGACGAGTGTTGCTCAAGGTCTCCGGGCTGCCGCTTTCACACCGCGCTAACAATGCCTTCACACACGGCGGCGGTGGTGGATGGCGGCGTGCAGATGCAGGGAGGTCTCGTCCGCCCCGGAGGAGCTAAAAATACTGTGAGCGCCCCACTATGACACACACCAGGACCGCTCTCCACTAAACACCGGGATCCAAACCCGTTTGTCACATTAGCAACGCCATCACCACCAAACGTCATCACATGCGTGACAACACATTCTCACAACAGGGATTTACTACCTGCACTAACAACTTTATATGTAGGAACCCATAGTTATGGTGAAAATATCTGTTATTGTGAAAATACATTATTTATTTTGTGTATATGTAGTTTTACTAAAGAAATTATTCATACAATGTGTGTGTGTACAGGTATGTATTTATATGCATAACTCATTCTTGAGTGTTTGGACAAAACATGCCCGACATACAAAAGTGTAATTTATAAATTCATCCTGGTTGTTGTTCCTACAAAGTTCCACCCGAAGGACCGGTGTACAGCTTACATATTATTTTAACAGTCATATTAATCTTTTTGGGGGAAATGTTCTTTAATTATGTGGTTTTGTGTTTAGACGGTTGATGTTACTGTATTTGTCCCCAGCAAGAGTTCACTGTCGTGATGTGCCCAAAAAACCTCAACATTTTGAGTAAATATAAGTCTAATTAAATAGAAAGGTTTTGAAAATTTTGAAACACTGAATGAGCTGAACATCAAACCAGATTTTCTATAAACAGCTGCCAATCGAAGTAGTTTCCTCGGGTTCCGTCTCCTCCATCAGATGTGAAGAATGAAGCACCAACACACTCTGGTTCGTTTGAAGCTTTGTGATATTTTAGACAAACCACATCGACATTGCTACGACACGGCTGGACCCTGTCAACTCCGCCTTCCTGTTATTTTAAGATTTTTAAACCACAGTGGATCAAATTTAAGCATTTTAGTGACGTTATTGAGACGCCAGAAACGGAGGAAAAGCGGCTGGCGGCGGTGGACAGTAAATGTTTTGTTCCCTTTTGGTCGACTCCGTTGGAAGAAAATGTCTTTCTTCACTTTATGTTGTTCATGTAATAAAGGCTCATCTAATCTACATCCCCTTTTGTCTTGATTATTAAATAAAAAAAAAATTTTTTTTATGGTATTAAAAAAGACTTTGAAAATAAAGAGATTTACAAATCTGACTTTGTAGAAAAGTGTGAATTTACCACTTAAGTTTACACGATGTATTTTATGGCATATCAGAGTAACTAAACTATTACAATGTAATGAAAACCTATAGATTCTTCTTGAACTGGAAGAATTAAACTTGTTTACTTCTCAGTGTGTCTGACCAGGTCGACTCCAATCAGTTCAAACGGGAAACATGTTAATTTATCAAAAGATTGTTTTTATCCCTCACATGATTAAATAGCAAAGACTGTTCTATACATAAATATATAGCTCTAAATAATATATATATATATATTTTTTAAATTAATAACTTTTTAAAAACCTGTGTTGTCCCAGCAAGCAAGAATAAGTGCTTGTCTCTCTCTCTCAATCAATCAATCAATATATATATATATTGATTGATATATATATATATATATCTATATCTATATCTATATCTATATCTATATCTATATCTCTATATCTATATCTATATATCTATATCTATATCTATATCTATATCTATCTATATATATATATATATATTGAGAGAGAGAGACAAGCACTTATTCTTGCTTGCTGGGACAACACAGGTTTTTAAAAAGTTATTCATTTAAAAAAAAAAATATATATATATACACATATATATATATATAGAGAGAGATCTATATATAGATATATAAAATCCCGCCCCCCCCCTCCCTCCAAATGACTATCAATAGATTGTATATCTTTTGACATGTCTGGAATGTATGAATAATAATGAAAAGAATCTCGAGAGATAAGACGTGTGTTTACACCTGGATATAGATATTTTTGTGGATACTTATTTTGATAAAATAGACATTTATTTATTCTATTTTTTTTTCCAATTGAGTTTCTTTTCGGATGTATCATTGGAAATGTTTTAACATGTCTGGAATGAATGTACACACACACATATATATATATATATATATATATATATATATATATATACTACTAAATACTACATTATTGATGACTAAATACTACTAAATACTACATTGTAGACTACTACATACACTTTGTGGGCTATTAAATACTTCTAAATGCTGGGTGGGTATTTAGTGTATACTGGTATCTATGCTGAATTCACAGTAGTTTTTTTTTTACAATCACACACTAAACTCACATGTAATTGAAATATTGCTGTCAAGGCAGAATTTGCCCCCAGGTTCCATGTATTACACCTGGATGTAGATTTTTTTGTGCGTATGTATTTTGATAAAATAGGCCTTTATTTATTATGTATCCTGTATATGTTTTGGCATGTGAGGAATAGATGACTAATATTGATGATAATAATGTGGAGAGCTGACTGTGTACCAGACGATGATGAGTTTTCTCATTAGAAGAACCAGGGTTGATCAGTCTGCTGGAGCAGAAGGAGGCGGAGCAGCTCAACCATCCTGAAAAAAGAAGTTTCTGGAGACTCTCACACAAACGCTCCATATGGAGTCGAGAAAAACTTCCCGGTGTTTCAGATTATTAAATTCTCATTTATGTCAATCAACAGGTTTTTTTTTTTTAAAACACAGGGGAATATGTGTTTTTGTAAATTCCTGGCGACATGTGAATGGTGTGGGACATTCTCACCTGGATGTGAACACCTGGAGGGTCACATGAGGCAGAACCAGAACAATTTAAGGACGATCTGAAAATGTATGACTGTTTTATCTGCAGAGTTTCTTCTACTTTTTGAATCTTTTGCTCTCAGTCTTTCCATGGACTTTGTCTCCTGAGGTTCCAGCAGGTATTTCCCTGCCGTAGTACACAGAAGTTTTGCTTCATACCTGAAGTGTGTGATCTGGTTCTCCAGCAGGGCCATGAGGCGACTCCGGACGGTGTTGAACTGCTCTCGCTCCTCCACGGTGACCGTGCCCATCCCGTCAGGCCTGAAGAGGGCGACATGGAGCACAATCAGTCTCACATGCTGCCGACAAACAACAAGGAAATCCTGGAAAAGCTCTGAGTTCTCTCAGGAATCCTCAGGGACGTCCAGACGGACGCGTCACATCGGAAACTGATTGATTTTTCTCTAAAGCCTCCTGCACACGCTCCGATTTGCCGTCGCGGATGAAAGATTGCGGTGGCGGTGAAATCTTTGGTTCTAATTGGTGGTGTGAGATGTTTGTGGCCATGGTAGCTGCTGCTGCTCCTGCAGCCTGTTTGATCGGCTTCCATACAGTTAGTTTAGTTGGAACATTAAAGCCCGGGACAGGAAATGCTAATGTAGCATGCTAGTAGATGCTAACAAGTACTTCCTCCACGCTCCCGTTGCAACGTCCCCCTCCAGGTCGTCCTCTCTCCGAGCCACGACCGCCTCCACATTCTCCTCCTCACACTTTGTCTGGGATTTCTTTACAAACACACAAATGCCCCCATCGTGAGGCACGGTGCCCTCTAAAGGCCTGGCATATGTACTGCATCGTTTTGTGTTCATGGTGAGGTGTGGATGGAATTTTGTTTAAGAAGGACGGGAGAAGAAAGATGGTTTTTCTTGGTGTGGACGAGGACCTAGTACAGTGTTTCTAGCTGTGGTTGATGAGATCGTTAAAATGGCAGGAGCTTCAGCAGAGTGGAGGTAAATACAGAGCGTCGGAGGGTCCAGAGCCTCCGATTAGCTGCTGACAGTCGGCTCCTGCGACCAGCCGAAGGTGTGAAACACCAAGACAGAACAAACCATCAAGGATGCGCAGCTACAATGGATGAAAGCCGGCGGACAGGAGCTGCTCTGTGTCTTCAGATCCGACTGGCCTGTTTTCACCAAACAAACCCATCAAGCAGCCAAACTCTCCACGCTGACCTGGAGTCATCCAATCAGCCTCGCCCTCGCAGCTCCGCCGGCTGGCAGCGAGCGGAGCCACAAAGAGGAGCTTCATTAAAGCTTTTAAAGCCTGCGTTCGCTCCTTGCCGTCGTCTGAATAGGCACTCGGCAAGAAAAGGGGAAAAATGCAATCAGAACCTAGAGCGCCCAGCCTTGACTTTGGGGGCTTTCTGAAAGAGAAAAGCAGCCTCTCCAAACGGCACTCGCTCGCACTCGCCGGAGGGAGGAAGCGACGAGCTCCTCTCTTAATGACTTGTTGTTATAAAAGCCGGCGCTGGAGGCCGAAGCAGCGCCGAGCGCTTCCTGCCGCCGCCGCCGTCTGAAGGAGCGAACCACGTCGAGTGAGCCGAGGAGACCGGAACCATTCAAACACAGCAAGAAAAGACAGAGGAAGCTAGAAGGAAGCTAGAAGGAAGCTGGAAGGAAGCTGGAAGAAAGCCAGAAGAAAGCCAGAAGGAAGCCAGAAGGAAGTCAGCAGGAAGCTAGAAGGAAGCCAGCAGGAAGCCAGAAGGAAGCTAGAAGGAAGCCAGCAGGACGCTAGAAGGAAGCTAGAAGGAAGCCAGCAGGAAGCTAGAAGGAAGCTAGAAGGACGCCAGTAGGAAGCTAGAAAGAAGTGAGCAGGAAACAAGCAGGAAGTCAGCAGGATGCAAGCAGGAATTGGTCTAGAAGTGAGCAGGAAGTGGTGTGAACATGAGCTGGAAGCGACTATGAAGTGGTCTAGATGTGAGTAAGAAGTAAGCTGGAGGTGAGCAGGAAACAAGCCGGAAAAGGTCTAGAAGCGAGCAGGAAACAAGCAGGAAGTGGAGTAGAAGCGAACAGGAAGTGGCGTAGAAGCGAGCAGGAAGTGGAGTTGAAGCGAGCAGGAGTGAGCAGGAAGTGGAGTAGAAGCGAGCAGGAAGTGGGCTAGTGGCGAGCAGGAAGCTAACAGGAAGAGAGCTGGCAGGAGGCCAGATTCAAAGCGTGTTTGGGTTCCAGTGTCAGCTTGTCGGGATTGAGACTCATTGTTGTTGCTCAATGAAGCGAGCGTGGAGGAGGGAAGGGGTGGAGTCAGGTTAGTGAGTTGACCCCCCCTCCGTCCTACTGGTCGTTTGGAGCCGAGCCGGCGTGGCAGAGCACTATGGTGTCGCTGCCACTTCACCTTAAGAGGAGAGCTGAATGGCAGGTGACAACCCCCCCCACCCGGCGGAGGTAAAAGCTCCTGTCACATCATGTGTCTGCATGGCGTCGACGACTCAGAAGAGAGGAGATCTGACCTGACAGGTGAGATGGAGGTGATCCCCCCCCCCCGCCAGCTCCAGTAGTGCTCCTTTAACCCTGGACCCCCCCTCAGAGCGATGCCCCCGGCTTTAATGACCCGATTAAATCCAATAAACATCCACAGTGTAACTCCTGGACTCTTTACCTGAAAATAACCGACACAACCTCTCAGAGAGAGAGAGAGCGAGAGAGAGAGAGAGAGAGAGAAACACCATTAAAACACCCGAGATAAAATAAAATGCAGTGACTGAATAAATAAGTGGAAATAAAATAGTAAAAACAGAATGAACATGTTCCACATGTGGCATTTTATCAAGCCTTCTCCTTCTTTTGACCCTTCTCTTCCTCCTCCTGACACTTCTTCTCCTCCTGACTCTTCTCCTCCTCCTGACTCTTCTTCTCCTGACGCTTCTTCTCCCCCTGACTCTCCTCCTGAATCTTCTCCCCTCCTCCTTCTTCTCCTCCCCCCCTCCTCCTGACTCATTCCTTTATCTCTCCTCCTCCTGACTCTTCTTCTCCTCCTCCTGACTCTTCTCGTCCTTCACCTGACTCCTTCTTTTGACTCTTCACCTGACACTTCTCCTCTTCGTGACACTTCCTCTCGTCCTGACTGTTCTTCTCCTCCTCGTGACTCTTCACCTCCTCTTCCTGACCCTTCCTTCTTCTTCTCGTCCTCCTGACTCTTCTCCTGCTGACCGCTCCTTTCGACACTTCTTCTCCTGACTCCTCTTCTCCTCCTCTTGACTCTCCTCCTCGTCCTTACTCCCCTCCTCCTCCTGACTCTTCTTCTCCTCCTTCTGACCCTTCTCCTCCCGACTCTCCTACTCCTGACTATCCTCCTCCTGACCCTTCTTCTCCTCCTGACACTTCTCCTCCTTCTTCTTCTTGTCCTGACTCTCTTCCTTCTGACTCTTCTCCTCCTGACTCTCCGCCTCCTCCTGACACTTCTCAGGAGCGGCTGAACGAGGAGGTGCTGAAGGAGCAGCAGCAGGAGGAGGACCAGCTGAAGGAGGAACAGCAGGAGGAGGAACAGCAGGAGGAGGAGCAGCAGGAGAAGGAGCAGCAGGTGGAGGAACAGCAGGAGGAGGAACAGAAGGAGGAGGAACAGCAGGAGGAGGAACAGTAGGAGGAGGAGCAGCAGGAGAAGGAGCAGCAGGTGGAGGAACAGCAGGAGGAGGAACAGAAGGAGGAGGAACAGTAGGAGGAGGAGCAGCAGGAGAAGGAGCAGCGGGTGGAGGAACATTAGGAGGAGGAGCAGCAGGAGGAGGAACAGTAGGAGGAGGAGCAGCAGGAGAAGGAGCAGCAGGAGGAGGAACAGCAGGAGAAGGAGCAGCAGGTGGAGGAACATTAGGAGGAGGAGCAGCAGGAGGAGGAGCAGCAGGAGGATGAGCAGCAGGAGGAGGAACAGAAGGAGGAGGAACAGTAGGAGGAGGAGCAGCAGGAGAAGGAGCAGCGGGTGGAGGAACATTAGGAGGAGGAGCAGCAGGAGGAGGAACAGTAGGAGGAGGAACAGTAGGAGGAGGAGCAGCAGGAGAAGGAGCAGCAGGTGGAGGAACAGCAGGAGGAGGAACAGCAGGAGGAGGAACAGCAGGTGGAGGAACAGCAGGAGGAGGAACAGAAGGAGGATGAGCAGCAGGAGGAGGAACAGCAGGAGAAGGAGCAGCAGGTGGAGGAACATTAGGAGGAGGAGCAGCAGGAGGAGGAGCAGCAGGAGGAGGAACAGCAGGAGAAGGAGCAGCAGGTGGAGGAACATTAGGAGGAGGAGCAGCAGGAGGAGGAGCAGCAGGAGGAGGAACAGCAGGAGAAGGAGCAGCAGGTGGAGGATCAGCCTCTGAACCAGGACAAACAACTTTCCTCCCAAAGGCTTTAGGACTTTAAGTGAAGCAGCGTCAGGGAGACGACCAGAGGAGCAGCTGACTCCACTGCACCAGGAAAACATCTGGAATGTTGTTAATGTGACTCCAGGCCACGCCGATAATCAATAAATCAATTAATCACACGATAAATGAACTTGATATATCGCCGTATTACCACGTTCTAGCCACCTGGAGAGACTCTGCGATCGGCCTCAGCAACTGGAGCATTGGTCTCAAAGCGGAATGAAGGGAGTGACGCCTCTTGTCGGGGAAACAAGATGGCGGTGGAGGCAGACGACACCTTTGCCACGGCGACGCCGTGGGAACATTTCTGCTTCAGACTGAATGAGCTCCGTGAGCCAATCAGCTCCGACCAGTCGGTTTGCTCAACTCGTTGGAAAGTAATGGATCACAAGACACAGAACCACGACCCGGTTCTCCCAGCTGATCTGATTATTATTATACAGAAAGATCAATAGGATCACAACTGTGGAACGTTGGAGAAGAGTTTCATCAGTTTTACTTCCTTCTTCCCCTTTTCAGGCGTGTTAGTTTAAAATATGAGGTTCGTGTCTGTTTATGTGTGCGTGTGTGTGTTTATAAGTGCGTGGGTATAGTAAAATATAGATTATCTACTTTCTCTGAATACATTTTCATAAGTTAGGATTTATTTATTTAAATGATCATCAAAGGCTGTATGGACATATGTTTGTGTGTGTATACGTACTATATGGATATCGGTTACGTATTTGATTGTGTGAAATGAATTGATAAAAAATAAATAAACAGACAAACAAACAAACAAACAAACAAACAGATAAATGAATAATATTATTTATTGTTTTGTGTGGTTTTATATCAGAGACAGGGTCTGTTTAATGTTTGTGGTTGTGACTGAAAGAACAAGGTCGAAGTGAGTTTTCTCTGCAGGGTGGAGGGAGTGATGGAGTGATGAGTGATTGATGGAGTGATGAGTGATTGATGGAGTGATGACTGATTGAGTGAGGGAGTGATAGCTTGATGGAGTGATGGATGGATGAGTGATGATTGAGGAGTGATGGCGTGATAGAGTGACGATGGAGGAGTGATGGAGTGATAGAGTGACGGTGGAGGAGTGATGGAGTGACGATGGAGGAGTGACAGAGTGATAGAGTGATGATGGGGAGTGATTGAGTGATAGAGTGACGATGGGGGAGTGATAGAGTGACGATGGAGGAGTGATGGAGTGATAGAGTGACGATGGGGAGTGATGGAGGGATAGAGTGACGATGGAGGAGTGATGGAGTGATAGAGTGATGATGATGGAGTGACGATGGAGGAGTGATGGAGTGATAGAGTGACGATGGGGGTGATGGAGTGACGATGGAGGAGTGATGGAGTGAAATAGTGACGATGGAGGAGTGATGGAGTGATATAGTGACGATGGAGGAGTGATGGAGTGATAGAGTGACGATGGGGGAGTGATGGAGTGACGATGGAGGAGTGATGGAGTGATAGAGTGACGATGGGGGAGTGATAGAGTGACGATGAGGGAGTGATGGAGTGACGATGGAGGAGTGATGGAGTGATAGAGTGACGATGGGGGGTGATGGAGTGACGATGGAGGAGTGATGGAGTGATATAGTGACGATGGAGGAGTGATGAGTGATAGAGTGACGATGGGGGAGTGATGGAGTGACGATTGGGGAAACTGCGCCTCCTAGTGTCTAATGTTTACGTCTGACTGTTTTGAAACCCACACAGACTGAAAGACGACACATTTTCCTCACAATATCAAAATATTTGCCCAAAAACTGGATTCAGAGGATTTGATTCCAAAATATGGAGATGAAATCTGTCCAGTCTCCCACTCTGATGACATCACTACCTGCAGGTACGTCATCAGTGTTGTGTCATTCACCCCCAGGATTACGTAATACCATGAAAGTCCTAGTTTATGGGCTGACCTGCTATCATGTGCTACATAAACAAGCTAGCATGCTAATGTGTGCTTTGTGGAGTAGTGAACCACAACCGTAAAAAATTGGATATTTAGGGATTAGCTAGATTAGAGGTGAGTGGGTGAATGTAATGCTCATGCTAGGCTCGTTAGCTTAGCAGATTAGCATGTAAGATATGACCAGATTCCAGGTCAAGGACCCCTGGGGAGTAACCTGTGTGATTTTCAGGAAGATAACAGGTATTAGCTTAGCATGCTAACAAAGTTTGTTCAATTGAGCAGATATTTGGGGGGTGGCCTAATGGGGGGGGGGGGGGTAGGGTTACGTATCACGAGCTATTTAGCTGGGTCCCGCCCACTTTTGACCCCACCCTCGGGTTAGGGTTACAGGACCAACCCTGGCTGAAAGTGGCTTAATAGATCCTTATCTATGGAATCCAGAAACATTACGGTTGGGGTTGAGGTTAGGTGGTGGCCTCTATGCTATGAGGTACATTAGAGTTAGTTGGTTTTCAAAAGAAAGGCCCTCCACTTTTTTTTAAAAATAAAAGTCAATTTTTGTTAAAACCTTCACAATTTATATTTGATCAATATTTAAAAAGGGCCAGAGGGTATGATTAGGCCGGAGGCCATGATTGGGCCCACCCCAACGGGCCAGGGTCCGAGGTCAATTCTTGTTGAAATTGTGTAAAAGTTATTGACATTCAAATTCCAATGGAAAAAATGAAGAATAAAGGAAATTAATGAAAATGCAGTCAGACGGCGTTCGCCAGGACCGCTACGGCGTTTGGTCTGGTTTTTAACCCCTGCTGTGACAGGGGATGGAGGACGTTGGTCACCAGTTAACAGGGAAACCAGTTAGTCCGAAACACCGGTGGTATGATGGGCGACCATCAGCTTTTTTAAATATTTCCTCCACCTCAGAGGCTGCAGGCCCATCCGGAAGCTCGCTTCACATCCCACTCAGGCGGTTCCAGGAATCCCTGAATGAGCAGCAATTATTCAAATTAAGGCTTCAACTGACAAAAAGCCAATTCCAGTAACCCCCCCCCGCACCCCTAATTTATATCCGGCGATTAGCTGGAGGAGCTAATCATTACGCTTTCTAATTGACTAAATGAGTGGACAAAGAGAGGAAGCACAGACGGCAGTAATTAGCGAGCAGGGAGTGAAGTGGAGGCGCCGGACTGCTGGAGGGCCGCTGATGCCAACACGTCGCTAAAAGACACCATTGTTGCTCATATCTGGGCGGTTTAGTGCCGCTGAGCAGCCTGAAGCCGCCGCAGGAACAGCAGCGCCGCCACGCTGGGACGACAAGCAAGGACCCAAATGTAAAAAAAAAAAAAAAAAAGTAATATTTAAAGTGAAACAGAGTCGAGGAGCAGATCAGGAAAACTTTGTACTGTTGATGATTTGTGAGAGTTTAAAAGTGTCGACTCATCTCCACAACAAAAACCCAAAACCGAGCCGAGCTAACGGAGCGGCGAAGAACTGAAGCGTCAGCACCGTCCCAACGCCTGGCGGTGGAAACATGTGCCTCCTGCAAACCTCTAAGGACAATAAGGTTACGACGGGGCAGTTTTCTGGTTTTCGCAGAAAGAGTCCAAATAGAGAGAAGGTCAGACGGCCGTGGGTTCGTCGGTTAACATTTCCTCAACCGTTCTGATTATTTTAGACTTTCCTCAAACTGGAGATTGTAAAAGACGATTTGTTTTTGTTGTCTTTGTTAAAGGAGTCGTCGCCGTTAACCCCTCGTTTCCTGGTTAAACTGGATTCTTGGTGTTGAACCTCAGAGGAAACTGAGAATCTGGAGTTTGAAAGCAGCTCAGTTTTTTCCTTTTGGCTCTTTGGTCAAAGGAAGGTTAGCTGTGGTTAGGCTAGCGGTTAGGCTAGCGGTTGGGCTAGCGGTTAGGCTAGCGGTTGGGCTACCATTTGGGCTAGCGGTTGGGCTAGCGGTTGGACTAGTGGTTGGGCTAGCAGTTGGACTAGCGGTTGGGCTAGCAGTTAGTCGTGGTTAGGCTAGCAGTTGGGCTAGCAGTTAGCCATGGTTAGGCTAGTGGTTGGGCTAGCAGTGGGGCTAGCAGTTAGTCGTGGTTAGGCTAGCAGTTGGGCTAGCAGTTAGCCATGGTTAGGCTAGTGGTTGGGCTAGCAGTTGGGCTAGCAGTTAGTCGTGGTTAGGCTAGCAGTTAGCCATGGTTAGGCTAGTGGTTGGGCTAGCAGTTAGTCGTGGTTAGGCTAGCAGTTGGGCTAGCAGTTAGCCATGGTTAGGCTAGTGGTTGGGCTAGCAGTTGGACTAGCGGTTAACCAATCAGCAGCCTCACATGGTACCAGTCAGAATGTCTCCTGGACTCTCAGAGAGGAAGTTGGTATGAAACAGGGTCAGAAGCTCCATGTTGGATTAGTTTTACTAATAAAGGTTAAGAATTGATTTAAAGAGGATTTAAAGGAGACGTGAGGACACCAGCTGACGACTCCTTTAGAGAAAGTTGCGTGGACGGAGCGATTCCGTCTGCCATACCTGTTTCCGTGGACGTGCGAGGCGCAGAAGGCGTAGCTGTAGTGTAACAGCGTAGGGTCGACCAGCACGTTCTTCTCGGAGTAATCCATCAGGTCCTTCAGGTAGCTGAGGTGGCGGTGGCAGCCGCGGACGCCGTAGCGGGCGCAGTACTCGTCCAGGACGAAGACCTGACCAGGACTGAACCAACCCTGGAGACCAGACAGGAAGTGATATCACACAACTGGAACCAGACCAATACACAAGAAGTAACCTCGTAATCTGGTTCAGAAACGGGAGATAACCTGTAATCTGGTTCAGAGATGACGATAACCTGTAATCTGGTTTGGAGATGGAAGATAACCTGTAATCTGGTTCAGACATGAAGATAACCTGTAATCCAGTTCAAAGATGGAAGATAACCTCTAATCTGGTTCAGAGATGGAATATAACCTGTAATCTGGCTCAAAAATGGAAGATAACCTGTAATTTGGCTCAAAGATGGAAAAAATCCTGTAATCTGGCTCAGACATAGAAGATAGCCTGTAATCTGGCTCAGAGATGGAAGATAATCTGTAATCTGGTTCAGAGATGAAGATAATCTGTAATCTTGTTCAGGGATGAAGATAACCTGAAATCTGGTTCTGAGATGGAAGATAACCTGTAATCTGGCTCAAAGATGGAAGATAATTTGTAATCTCGTTCAGAGATGAAGATAACCTGAAATCTGGCTCAAAAATGGAAGATAACCTGTAATCTGCTTCAGAGATGGAAGATAATCTGTAATCTGGTTCAGGGATGGAGATAACCTGAAATTTGGCTCAAAGATGGAAGATAACCTGTAATCTTGCTCAAAGATTGAAAATAACCTGTAATCTAGTTCAGAGATGGCCGATAACTTGTAATCTGGTTCAAAGATGGAAGATAATTTGTAATCTCGTTCAGAGATGAAAATAACCTGAAATCTGGCTCATAAATGGAAGATAACCTGTAATCTGGCTCAGAGATAGAAGATAGCCTGTAATCTGGCTCAGAGATGGAAGATAACCTGTAATCTGGTTCAGAGATGAAGATAATCTGTAATCTTGTTCAGGGATGAAGATAACCTGAAATCTGGCTCAAAAATGGAAGATAACCTGTAATCTGGTTCAGAGATGGAAGATAACCTGTAATCTGGCTCAAAGATGGAAGATAATTTGTAATCTCGTTCAGAGATGAAGATAACCTGAAATATTGCTCAAAAATGGAAGATAACCTGTAATCTGGTTCAGAGATGGAAGATAATCTGTAATCTGGTTCAGGGATGAAGATAACCTGTAATCTGGCTCAAAGATGGAAGATAATTTGTAATCTCGTTCAGAGATGAAGATAACCTGAAATCTGGCTCAAAAATGGAAGATAACCTGTAATCTGGTTCATAGATGGAAGATAATCTGTAATCTGGTTCAGGGATGAAGATAACCTGTAATCTGGCTCAAAGATGGAAGATAATTTGTAATCTCGTTCAGAGATGAAGATAACCTGAAATCTGGCTCAAAAATGGAAGATAACCTGTAATCTGGTTCAGAGATGGAAGATAATCTGTAATCTGGTTCAGGGATGAAGATAACCTGTAATCTGGCTCAAAGATGGAAGATAACCTGTAATCTGGCTGAAATGGAGTTAATAAAGAAGTCTGGACAGTAGGAGGGATGAAACTCAATAATTACAATAAACAAAGTCGGTCATGATAAAACAAAAAGAAAAAACAACAAGCAAACTTGAGCTCAATTAAAGAGGTTCTGGTTCCAACACCTAGTTTAGTTGTGAGTTTGAATGGAAGCAGGTGGAGGTGAGGAGTTCATCAGTTCATTCATCCTGCAACCAATCACCAAATTAGGCTTGAAACTCACACCGCTAATTAAGATTCCTCAGGAGGAAACCTTAACACCTCACACACACACACACACACACACACACACACACACACACACACACACACACACACACACACACACACACACACACACACACACACACACACACACTAATTGAGTCATTGAGTTTAACGGCATCACTTCCTCTGCTGTTCTTTCATTCTCACTTTGAGCCTCAGTTACTCTTAACGATGCTGCAAACTGTGGATTTGATTTACTGACGGTGGTGCAATGAATACTCAGGTACTTGTAGTTACCTGTACTCGAAGCTCTACTCATGATTAAACAGTGTGAGTTTAAACTGACTCACCAGGTTTCGCAGGGAAAAAAGACAATAATTGGACCAACCTGACGGAGCTGCTTCATTTAGTCAAATCTAAATGAATCACTTCTTCACACGTAATCTAATTCATTAACTCAAGTTGGAAGAACTCGATTCATTTAGATTTTACCAACTGAAGTAATTCCATCAAGTTTTTCTCTTTACAGTGTAGAAATGGAAAAGATCTGAATCCATTTGTTTGATTATCACCAACAGAAATAACTACGTGTCGTGTTCTAGACACGTCATGGTTGTAAAAGCCTCTCGAGTACCACGGAGGCCACTGAAAGAAAAGCCAATGTTTACAATCAAACCCTATATAGTGTCATCGGGGGTTTAGCCAATCCCAATCAAGGTAGGCCCTCCCTTTGACTCCTCCCACAATTAGGCAGCTCTGCTCTGGCACATGGCGCCACGAAGGGAAGTACTTCCTCCTCTTCCCAAGATGGGCATGTGTGGGCGGAGCCAGTCCAGCTCACACAGACACAGCAGATTCTGAATGTCGCTCCTGTGATCCAATATTCAAATGGAGGAAAATCAAGGAGGAGCTAGAAACTTAGAATACTGAAGGTTTCTGGACCGACCGGACCAGGAGGAGGAGGAGGAGGAGGAGAACAGGAGGAGGAGGTGAACAGGAGGAAGAGGAGAACAGGAGGAGGAGGCGGAAAACAGGAGGAGGAGGAGAACAGGAGGAACAGGAGGAGGAGGAGAACAGGAGGAGGAGGAGAACAGGAGGAGGAGGGAAACAGGAGGAGGAGGAGAACAGGAGGAGGAGGTGAACAGGAGGAGGAGGTGAACAGGAGGAACAGGAGGAGAACAGGAGGAGAACAGGAGGAGAACAGGAGGAGAACAGGAGGAGGAGGAGAACAGGAGGAGGAGGAAAACAGGAGGAACAGGAGAACAGGAGGAGGAGGAGAACAGGAGGAGGAGGTGAACAGGAGGAGGAGGAGAACAGGAGGAACAGGAGGAGAACAGGAGGAGGAGGTGAACAGGAGGAGGAGGTGAACAGGAGGAGGAAGAGAACAGGAGGAGAACAGGAGGAGGAGGTGAACAGGAGGAACAGGAGGAGGAGGAGAACAGGAGGAGGAGGAGAACAGGAGGAACAGGAGGAACAGGAGGAACAGGAGGAACAGGAGGAACAGGAGGAGAACAGGAGGAGGAGGAGAACAGGAGGAGGAGGTGAACAGGAGGAACAGGAGGAGGAGGAGAACAGGAGGAGGGGGGAAACAGGAGGAGGAGGAGAACAGGAGGAGGAGGAGAACAGGAGGAACAGGAAGAGGAGGAGAACAGGAGGAGGAGGTGAACAGGAGGAGGAGGAGAACAGGAGGAGGAGGAGAAGAACAGGAGGAGGAGGAGAACAGGAGGAACAGGAGGAGGAGAACAGGAGGAGGAGGAGAACAGGAGGAGGAGGTGAACAGGAGGAGGAGGAGAACAGGAGGAACAGGAGAAGAACAGGAGGAGGAGGAGAACAGGAGGAGGAGGTGAACAGGAGGAGGAGGAGAACAGGAGGAGTAGGAGGAGGAGAACAGGAGAAGGAGGTGAACAGGAGGAACAGGAGGAGGAGGAGAACAGGAGGAGGAGGAGAACAGGAGGAGTAGGAGGAGGAGAACAGGAGAAGGAGGTGAACAGGAGGAACAGGAGGAACAGGAGGAGGAGGAGAACAGGAGGAACAGGAGGAGGAGGATTTACATATTTAAAGAAATATTTCTTATAACAACAACTTTTCCAAACGTTCACTCAATTTATACAAATGAAATCCCGTTTGGGAGATTTAGTTTCCAAGTATGTTCATAAATTAATTATATAAGACATGAATAAATGAAATCTATATTATCTAAATAAATGACAGCCGGTGACACGGCGTTATAAATGTGTGAAAATGGAACATTTAGATGATTATTTCTCTCATTTATAAGATACAAGACATGAAACGAGTTTAATTGAACCGTTTCTATTCAAAAAGCCGCTCGAGGAAAAAGTCTTCAACCAAACCACAACAACCACCGAGTGTTTTAACGAGTGTAATAATAAAGTCTTTTATTTTATCATCGTCTTCTTCCCTCTTATGATGGCTGAACTTTTATTTTTAAAGGAAGAGAAGTTCTTTTTAAACTCAACTGTGTTCCATTGAATGACGAATTACAAAACTACATTGGTCATGACTTAGTTCATCCATCCATCCTCCATCCATCCCTCCATCCATCCATCCCACCCACCCTCCATCCCTCCCTCCATCCCTCCCTCCCTCCATCCCTCCCTCCATCCCTCCCTCCATCCCACCCTCCATCCATCCCTCCCTCCATCCATCCATCAATCCCTCCCTCCATCCATCCCTCCCTCCATCCATCCCTCCATCCATTCCTCCCTCCCTCCATCCAGCCCCCCCTCCCTCCATCCCTCCCTCCATCCATCCCTCCATCCATTCCTCCCTCCATCCAGCCCTCCATCCATCCCCCCCCTCCATCCCTCCCTCCATCCATCCCTCCATCCATCCCTCCCTCCCTCCATCCATCCCTCCATCCATCCATCCATCCATCCCTCCATCCAGCCCTCCTTCCCTCCATCCCCATTGAATAAAAGAATAGATTCATAGATTCAGTCATATCTATCTGACACATTAACAAATCCCTGAAGTTGTAATTTGATCGTAGTACCGAAAGCAGAAAGTACTCAGGTAATCTGCAGGACAAAGAGTATTGATCCCTGAGTCGTGACGCCACAGTATTTATGTTATAGATAGTAAATCGTGTCTCACTGCGATTGCTCCTGTTAGAAGCTTCAGAATTAAGAATTCCTTCTCTGCTTTAATGACTTTCATCAATTTGATTCCATGCAGCTAGTGAACTATTTGGGACTCACTGACCCGCCGCTTCCTGTCGGGGTTAACTGGACCTGGCAGCGTCTGCCGCCGCCACTGCAGGCCTTTTAGCGTTTAACTTCGCCGTCTTCCTCCTCGTCCTGCCTGGGTGTCTTCACGCCGTCTGTTGGGCTCCGGCTATTAATATCGCACAACGCAAAAGATGCTCCGCCGCCACAAACAGATGGGGCGCTCCAGTCTTGGCGCTGACCGCTCAATTAGCGAGTAACAAGCTCGGCGCGCCGCCGCCATGTCGGAGCGCCATCGAGCGCTTGACCCCGCCCCTCCTCCCCCGGCTTGCCACCCCAGGCACCTGAACGCAGACGCTCGGCAGAGGACGGCGCTCAGGAGTCTTTGTTTTACGCCGTTTTCTGGTGTAGGACTCGGTGACCCCGGCAGATGGAGCCGTCAGCTTGTCAGGCGGATTCACACGTTTATTGTCACACACATTTTATTTTGGGGAAAGAGACGGCGATTTTCTCTGGGAATGGCTGTTTTAAAGAAGCCACCCTGAGGAAATCCCCCGTTTCCTGGTTAAAACTTCATTCTTGGTGTTGAACCTCGGAGGAAACTGAAAATCTGGAGTTTGAAAACAGCGCAGTTTTTTTTTCCTTTGAGGTCTTTGTTCAAACCAGAATCACCCACAAGGGGGCGCACCCCAAAACGGGAGGTTGAGATTTTCGTCAACAGGAAGCTGATATCATCAACCAACTCTGGTAAAGTTAGCAGTTAGCTACAGCTCGCGGTTAGGAGGGCCTTGTGGTTAGCTACTGCTAGTGGTTAGCAACGCCTGGAGGTTACTACAGCTAGTGGTTAGCAGGGCCTAGTGGTTAGCTACAGCTCACGGTTAGGAGGGCCTAGTGGTTAGCTACAGCTAGTGGTTAGCAACGCCTGGAGGTTACTACAGCTAGTGGTTAGCAGGGCCTAGTGGTTAGCTACAGCTCACGGTTAGGAGGGCCTAGTGGTTAGCTATAGCTAGTGGTTAGCAACGCCTGGAGGTTACTACAGCTAGTGGTTAGCAGGGCCTAGTGGTTAGCTACAGCTAGTGGTTAGCAACGCCTGGAGGTTACTACAGCTAGTGGTTAGCAGGGCCTAGTGGTTAGCTACAGCTAGTGGTTAGCAACGCCTGGAGGTTAGCTACAGCTAGTGGTTAGCAGGGCCTAGTGGTTAGCTACAGCTAGTGGTTAGCAGGGCCTAGTGGTTAGCTACAGCTAGTGGTTAGCCGTGTTTCAAGGTTGTGACCCCAATCCGATGTGAAGGTGAATTGCTCTGACATGCACAGCCTCACTGGAGGTTAGCCTCACATGGTACCAGTCAGAATGTCTCCTGGACTCTCAGAGAGGAAGTTGGTATGAAACAGGGTCAGAAGCTCCATGTTGGATTAGTTTGACTAATAAAGGTTAAGAATTGATTTAAAGAGGATTTAAAGGAGACGTGAGGACACCAGCTGACGACTCCTTTAAAGACTTGCATAGTTTCAACACCAAGGTTACGGAGGTTTGTCTCATAATGTTGCACCATGTTGGTAAATTGGTTTGTGAAAAGATTTGATTTTAACAATTAAATCTATTGTGCCAGTTTGCACACCGTCACGTTCAAGCTTAACTGCTAACAAGAAACTGTGATCTGTGAATCCAAACATCTTGCAAATGAGTCGGAAGGCGCTAAAGAGCTGAGACCGGAGCTGTCGTCACCTCCAGTGAACGCTCGCCACACAACGCGCTTCTCTTCTTCTGCACAGTCCTCTAATTAGCACCATGTAACTCAGAGAACTGCAACCCGCGGCTCTGGAGGTTCACGTGGCTCTTCAGAGCCCCCTGTGGTGGCTCCCTGAAATGCTCAGTAAAGTCAATGTAAATGTATTATTCTATGTGCTGACTATTTCACAGGATTGGTCTAAACTCCTGGCTCCTAACCCTAACCCAGCTAAAACAGCTAGGATTGTGAAAAGCAGATAAAATAACCAAAACTACTCAACCCCCCCCCCCCCACCACCCCCAAAACCAAACAGGAAAAACAGCTAAAGTAGTAAAATCATTAAAAACAGCCCAAAAAGGTTAAACTTGCTTATATAACTAAACCTGTTCTCACGTTAGGAAACGCTCTGTGGCTATAGAGAGCTAAAACGACTCAAATAAAACGGACAAAGCAGGAAAATTCCTGGAAAAGAACAAGAGGGAAAATATTAAAGATTGACTGCAAAAGCAAATGAAATGTAATAAAGTTTATTTAAATTATATCTATGAAATGTCCTGAATCCAACAGCAGTTTTTAGTATGTAGTTTAAAATGTATAGAATTTTCTCCATTTAAATTTTAAAATGTTTTTTGGGCTCCACACAAAATTTAATTTGGTGTAAAAGGAGAGAAATGTGTCTTTTGGTCCTAAAGGCTGCAGAGTCCTGCAGTAAGAGAATCCTGGTTAGCCTCAGGGTCAAAGCGTGTGGCTGCATGGAGCTGGGTAATTATATTAGAGTGTGGGGCGGGGCTGATGGGACGCTGGGACACCTGCGCCCTCTGTAGGTGGAGCCGTGGGACGTCGGCAGTGGATTCTCAAAGTGGGTCAGAGTTTTGTGGATTAAAAGGTAAACATGGGCCTTCGGATGATGTCCAGTTCAGCGCCTCTTGACCCCGTGACCTCCTCCTTCTGCTTGAGCGGCCAGCGGTTTGGGGGGGGGGGGGGGGGGGGGTCCTGGGACCAGCACAAGCTGCTGATGGTCAGTGTCACAGCCCCATGCACCGTCTTCTGTCTTAAAGACATTGGCTTGTATTTATTTGGTGAAGTGAGATTCTAAATAGAGGCGGGGCTCTTCGTCACTCTTCCCTTTCAGCCACTAACTTCATTACTAACTGGACTCTTTTAAAAAGTTGCTTAGTTTTGAAATGGCGATTTTAATTTTAATTTGTGACCAACTTATATATATATATATATATATTAGCAGATTTGGATGTTTTGAATGAATTGACATGTATTTTATGTTTTATGTGCCTGGGTTGTCTGGAACCTTAATGTACTGCTGCTTGTCTTGGTCAGGATGCTCTGGAAAAACATTTTTAATCTCAACAAGTATTTTTTCTGGACAAATAAAGGTCAAATAAAAAAAATAACAAATTAAATACATTATAAACCACACCACCCTCTGGACGCAGCAGACAAGTATCAGGGCTAAGGGGAGCAAAGTCTGGAGCATGGGAGGAGTTCGGTGAGGTCAGAGAAAGGGACTTCGTTTGGCCTCAACGAGGTTCTGAGGACCATCCAGAGGCGCAGGAGGGTTGGAGGAGGTCAGAGTGTTGGAAGGTTGGAGAAGGTCAGGAGGTTGGAGGGTTGGAGAAGGTCAGGAGGGCTGGAGGGTTGGAGGAGGTCAGGAGGGTTGGAGGAGGTTGGAGGGTTGGAGGAGGTCAGGAGGAGGTCAGAGGGGTTGGAGGGTTGGAGGAGGTCGGAGAGTTGGAGGAGGTCAGGAGGGTTGGAGGAGGTTGGAGGGTTGGAGGTCAGGATGGTTGGAGGAGGTCAGGATGGCTGGAGGGTTGGAGGAGGTCGGACGGTTGGAGGAGGTTGGAGGGTTGGAGGTCAGGATGGTTGGAGGAGGTCAGGATGGCTGGAGGGTTGGAGGGTTGGAGGAGGTCGGACGGTTGGAGGAGGTCAGGAGGGTTGGAGGAGGTTGGAGGGTTGGAGGTCAGGATGGTTGGAGGAGGTTGGAGGGTTGGAGGTCAGGATGGTTGGAGGAGGTCGGAGGGTTGGAGCGTTTGAGGAGGTCAGGATGGTTGGAGGAGGTTGGAGGGTTGGAGGGTTGGAGGGTTAGAGAAGGTTGGAGGGTTGGAGGAGGTTGGAGGGTTGGAGGAGGTTGGAGGGTTGGAGGAGGTTGGAGGGTTGGAGGTCAGGATGGTTGGAGGAGGTCAGAGGGTTGGAGCGTTGAAGGAGGTCAGGACGGTTGGAACATTATGTTACATTATGTAACGTTATGGATCGTTAAGGAAGTGATTCCAGAATGTAGTATGGATACAATCATGTATCACCTGCGGCCTGAATATTCCAATAATCAGGTCCAGTCCAGGTATTTTTGCCGTTTCAGTGTCGCTCAGCTGTTGAAATGTCTGTTGACCTCGTCAGGCAGGTTGTCCTCATTAAGGTGTGTCAACAGGTAAATATGTGTCGGTGCACAGTGACGTGTCCAGTACAGGGGGTCACTCTTACCTGGTCCGCTCCTCACAGGTTCTACTGCATATTTTATTTCATTTCTTTTGCAGTCAATTTTTTTATATTTCTCCTCTTGTTTTTTTTCCAGGGATTTTCCTGCTTTGTCCATTTTATTTGAGTCGTTTTAGCGCTTTACAGCCGCGGAGTGTTTCCTAACGTCAGAACACCTTTAGCTATATTAGCAAGTTTAACCATTTGGACTCTTTTTTGAGTAGTTTGGTTTATTTTATCTGCTTTTCACAATCCCAGCTGTTTCAGCAGTTTTCGGCCAGGAGTTTATACCAATCTTCGGAAATAGTCAGCACATAGAATAAGAGATTGACAATGACTTTACTGAGCGGTTCAGAGAGCTGCCACAGGGGGGCACTGAAGAGCCACGTGAGGTTGCAGATCTCTGAGCCAGTGAATAGAGAGCACTAATTAAGACTCTTTTATTAACAAAGAAATACAAGCAGAAGGTTGATTCATCCATTTTAGAAAGTTCATGTGTTTTGGGGCTGGTTAAATAGAAATTAGTTAGTTAGTTAGTTAGTCTGAGTTTGATGAAAACTAAATCAAACTCTGGTAGATCTACAGCTGCTAACCGCTGACTTGACTGGTATAAAGCATGTGATTTACAAATATTTCATTTTAAACCTCCGGGTGTGTTGCTCTGTTGTTTGTAGACGATCACCATTGGTAGAGAGAGAGGTAGAGAGGTAGAGAGAGAGGGAGAGAGAGGTAGGGAGAGAGGTAGACAGAGGTAGGGAGAGAGGGGTAGAGAGGTAGAGAGAGAGGTAAAGAGGTAGAGAGAGAGGTAGGGAGAGAGAGAGGGAGAGAGGTAGACAGAGGTAGGGAGAGAGGGGTAGAGAGAGAGGTAGAGAAAGAGGTAAAGAGGTAGAGAGAGAGGTAGGGAGAGAGATAGAGAGAGAGTTTGAAAGTGTTTTGAAGCAGTCCTCACTGTAGCTTCAGTAAATAGAAAAGTCTTGAGTAGAACCTTAAAAGTAGAGACTGTTTCAGCCTCCCTAACTGAAACTGGGATCTGGTTCCACATCAGAGGAACCTGAAAGCTGAAAGCTCTGCCTCCATTCTACTTTTAGAAAAGCTAGGAACCTCCAGTAAGCCAGCACTCTGAGAACCAAGTGTTCTTCTGGGGAGATCTGGGACTAGCAGTTCTTTAAGATATGATGGAACCTGGTTGTTAAGAGCTTTAGAAGTTAGAAGGAGGATTTTAAATTCTCTTCTAGATTGAACAGGGAGCCAATGAAGCGAGGTTAGTATTGGAGTGAGCTGATCTCTGATGCTGGTTCTTGTCACGACTCTGGTTGCAGCATTTTGAATCAGTTGAAGACTTTTGAAGCAGTTATTGTTTCACCCTGATAATAGGGAGTTACAATAGTTACTCTGGAAGTAACTAATGATGGATTACTTTTTCAGCATCACTCTGAGTCAGCATGTTTCTAATGTTGGAAATATTACGGAGGTGAAAAAAGGCAGTCCTGCAGATTTGTTTAATGTGGGAGTTGAAGGATAAATCATGGTCTAAAAGAACTCCCAGGTTCCTCACATGTTTTGGGCCAAATATAATAATTTCCGTTTCATCAGAGTTCAGAAGCAGAAAATCACAGCTCATCCAACCTTTATGTCTTCAAGACAAGCTTCTACTTTAGAACGTTGGTTATTATCCTCTGGTTTCATAGATAAATAGATTTGTGTGTCATCGGCATAACAATGGAAGTTAATGGAGTGTTTTTTAATAATACTCCCTACAGGAAGCATGTATAAAGTACTAAGTATAGGACCTAAGACAGAACCCTGTGGTACTCCATGTTTAACTTCAATCTGGACTGAAGAGTTATCGTGAACATGGACGAAGTGGAACCTGTCTGATAAATATGATCGGAACCAATTTAGTGCTGTACCTTTAAGCCCCATGATGTGTTCTAGTCTCTGTAGTAGGATGTTCTGATCAATAGTATCAATGTTCTGATCAATTGTATCAAAATTCTGATCAATAGTATCAATGTTCTGATCAATAGTATCAATGTTCTGATCAATAGTACCAATGTTCTGATCAATAGTATCAATGCAGCACTGAGATCTAACAGGACCAGAACAGAGACCAGTTCTTTGTCTGAGGCCAAGAGACGATGATCAATAACTCTGATCAGAGAGTCTCTGAGCTCTGATGAATCTAAAACCGACTGGAAAGACTCAAATAAGTCATTTTTGCTTAAACGGTCACATCACTTACTTGTAATCACTTTTTTTATAGGATTTTAGAAATCAAGGGAACGTTGGATATTGATACTCAGTGACTGAAACTACTTCCTGTAGGATTTTAGAAATAAAGAGAAGGTTGGATATTGATAGTGATTGAAACTACTTCCTGTAGGATTTTAGAAATAAAGAAAGGTTGGATATTGATACTCAGTGACTGAAACTACTTCCTGTAGGATTTTAGAAATAAAGGAAGGTTGGATATTGGCCTGTAACTTGCTAAGACACCTGGTCAAGGTTAGGTTTTTAATAAGCGGTTTAACAACAGCAACCTCAAAGGCTTGTGGTAATTAACCTGTTATTAGAGATATGTTGATCTGATCTAGTATTGATGTACTAATCACGGGGAAAATATCTTTGAACATTTTCGTGGGGATTGGATCTAGTAGGCAAGTTGTTGGTTTAGATGAAACCACAATTGAGGAGAAGTCAAGGACTTCTATAGGGTGGAAGCTGGATAACTGGAAATCAGGCTCCACGAACAAATCTGAAGATGTGGTTGATCGATCTGCAGCAGCTTTGGGCAGTAAATCTTTAATTTTATCCCTAATAGTTAGAAGTTTGGCATTAAAGAAGTTTACGAAGTCATTACTGCTCAAAGTTAAAGGGATATGAGGTTCGACAGAGCTGTGACTTTTTGTCAGCCTGGCTATAGTACTGAAGAGAAATCTAGGATTGTTCTTGTTTTCTTCTATTAAGGAGGAATAGGAGGCATTTCAGGTTTTGCGAAGGAATTTTTTATAGATTAAGAAACTATCTCTCTAGGCTGTTCGAAATACTTCTGAGTTAAGTTCCATTTCTTCTCTAATTTTCCTGCTGATTTCTTTAAAGTTCGTAAATGGTCATCGTACCATGGAGCTATACTCCTCTGAGTTGTTGCTTTTATCTTCAAGGGAGCAATGGAATCAAGTGTGGAGCGAAGTAAGGCTGCTGTTCCATCTACAAACCAAGTCAGCCTGAGTAGGACTAATGATAATGCTAATGCTAATGGTGTGAAGTGAAGTCAATATTGATGGGAGTACTTCCCTGAATTTGGCTACAGCATTGTCTGATAGATATCTCTTATATTTCAGTTTATTTTCCGGGGATATGAAGCCAGTTAATGTAAATTCAAATGATGTCAGGAAGTGATCCGACAACAGAGGGTTGTGGGGAAGAACCGTTAATTGATCAATGTCAATTCCATAAGTGAGGACAAGATCAAGCGTGTGATTAAGATAATGAGCGAGTTCATTCACCTTCTGTGAAAATCACATTGTGTCCAGTAATGAGCTAAATGCAATGTTAAGGCTATTGTCAACATCTACATGAATGTTAAAGTCTCCCACTATAAGGACTTTATCTGAGCTCAGCACTAAAGTAGAGAGAAACATTCACTGGGGTCCTCCTGCACTCCCAGTGCTCGGACCCTAATGATCACGCCAAAAACATCTGAACTGAGCATCAAGACCTGCAGTGTGAACGGAGCCTAAGAGGAGGAATCATCAGCCTCAACACGCTGATAAAAACTTTTCAGCCGGCGCTCCAGCAGCACCTTCAATGGGGCGTTTAACCCTGAATAATCAGTGGGAACTACACTGATCCATTTAGCAGGGCTCCGGGGCCCCAGCCAGCAAAACCTCCGCCTAATTACTGTTGTTGTTGTCGGGTTCAACTCCTTGTGAATAAAGACAGGAGCCGGTTCATGACACGAATCCCAGCCACTTCTCGCCAGATGTCCCCCACGCCGAGGCGGCGGCCTTTTCTCTGAGCGGCGGCTGAAAAGGGGCTCAGGTTGGAGTACAAAGCGCTCCGCTTCACACAAAAGGGCCGAGGCGAGAGGAGGCGAGGGGCGGAGTGAATGGATCTGTCTAATTGCAGGGAGGGAGTCCTGGTGAGCCAGGTAGGGAATGAAAGACGGCACAGATGTCACAGCGGCGGACGATCTGCTGCTCTCAAGAGGCCGAAACGCGACGCAACACGTCAGCGCCGAATGATCCGTCGGAGACGACTCAACCTGAACTTTAGAACCATTTAACCTGATGTGACTCAAACAGGCCAAAACCAAAACTCTTTCTATTGTTGAGCTGAAGGTGCGAGATCAGACTGACCGTTTAACCCAGGACTCTGATTACTGAATAACTAACCCAGGACTCTGATAACTGAATAACTAACCCAGGACTCTGATTACTGAATAACTAACCCAGGACTCTGATAACTGAATGACTAAACCAGGACTCTGATTACTGAATAACTAAATCAGGTCTCTGATAACTGAATGACTAAACCAGGACTCTGATTACTGAATAACTAACCCAGGACTCTGATTACTGAATAACTAAACCAGGACTCTGATTACTGAATAACTAACCCAGGACTC
Organism: Lipophrys pholis; assembly: GCF_963383615.2. NCBI lineage: Eukaryota > Metazoa > Chordata > Actinopteri > Blenniiformes > Blenniidae > Lipophrys > Lipophrys pholis. Next base: position 1,845,159 of record NC_137631.1, on the reverse strand, counting down.
TGATTACTGAATGACTAACCCAGGACTTTGCAGCATTTATGACCAGAAGAGAAGTTTTTACAATTTCCCACCAAATTAAAAGCATCGGAGCCACAAAACATGTAAATTTTCTGAAATGATGAAAAAAAAAACTTTTAATAACTAAAAAGTAGTTTTCATTCCAAAAGTGTTCTGCGTAGAATTTTACTTTATTTTCTTACTTTTTGTTTCATGGATCTTTCTTCTATTTTATGCATCTTGGCTGCTTTAGCTGTTTAACTCTTTATAGTCGCTGTGTGTTTCCTTCAGGTTACAGCAGTTTTAACTTTAGTCCTGTAAAGAACAGAACCTTGTAAAGTAACTGAAAGAAACACGCAGGAACTGTAATCAGTCAACTTGTAACTATAAGCAACTGTAACTGAAACGTATTCATGTCAAGCAAACACAGCAATTTGTAAGAATACACTTGCAGTTTGAAGAGAAGGAGGACGTGAAATGTTAAAGAAGAAAGCGAGGAATTAAAGCAGAGGTCGGCAACCTGCAGTTCCTCAGCGCCCCCTGTGGCGGCTCTAGGAAGCATTCAGCAGTTTATTGGTAAGTAAACGTTTTGTTTTACGTTTAAGTTATTTCACTTTCCTCATTCATTCAAAACTGGTTGAATCTCCAGGATGGAAACAGATAAATAAGGTAAATAAGGTCATTCAGAACTCTGAGGAGGAGAAGGTAGAAAGAAAAGGAAGAAAATTATGAAACAAAAACATTTTTTAAAAATACAAAGGAAAAGAAAAAAGGGGAGAAGACAGAAAAAAATGGTTAAAAGACAAAAAATAAAATTACAAGTGTAGAGTATCTCAAACTGCTTCGACGTCAGGAAACGTGCAGCGGCTGTAAACAGCTGAAAGCTAACCAGGCTAAACTAGCGGCTCGAAACAGCTGAAAGCTAACCAGGCTAAACTAGCCAAAATGTTGAAGCGGGAAAATCCATGAAAGAAAAACTTTTAAAAACAGCCACAAAGATAAAAACCTTATAAAATAAAAGTCAGTTGTTCCTGTGCCGCTTCATTAATGAACATCTAGTTTGTATGTAGAGCAAGTTTTTCTTGTTTTCACATAATTAGCAGGTTTTGTTGCTCCGGACGATCTTATTTGGTGGAAAATCATGAAAACATGTTTTTCAGTTCTGAAGGTTGTAGAACTTTTCTGTTGCGTCGTCGTTCGTTTTCAGTCTAAATCTGCTTTAATTCCAAACCAAAACCGCAAAAACCTTCATTTCATTTCAGCCCCTCCTCTTTCCTCCCTGCCCACACACTGATTTAGACTTCACTCCCCCCCCCCCCCCCCCCCCCCCCCACCCCCCGCCATTGAATCCCCCCAGCAGTTGTCCAAGAGGGTCATGTTCCTATTTGGAAAGTATTGATTAGAGCGTTTATCCCTTCAATCAGCGTGTGAGAGCCCCCCAGGCTAAACACCCCTGCCCCCCCCCAAACACACACACACACACACACACACACACACACACACACACACACACACACACACACACACACACACACAGGTTATAAAATCTTGTTTACATTATGAGAAAATATCTCAGATGTTGGATTCTATAAGCAGTACAAAGCAGTAACTTCCAAAAAGAGTTTTCACTGCATGGAAGAAAATTTGATTCCTTTAATTTGTCAACATTACAACTGCAACAAATTCTGTGATTCAAACTTTTTTTAAACCAGTTTTCTCTTGAATTTGCTTCATAAAAAAAAAAAAAAAATCTGCAGATTGAAAGTGAAACAATCTCATGTTGTATGTTTGACGATTTCACGAGTGAATGGCGGTTTAAGATAATGTGCTAAAGAACAGAGACCAGGAAGTGTGTGTGTGTGCGTGTGTGTGTGTGTGTGTGTCTGTGTGTGTGTGTGTGTGTCTGTGTGTGTGTGTGTGCGTGAGACCCACCAGGCAGGAGAAGGAGTCGTTCATGCGGTGCAGCAGAGTGTGTGTCTGCAGGATGGTGAAGAGGGCGGCGTGGTCGAAGCGGCTCGGGGAGGCCGAGATCAGCTCCTCCACCCCCTGGCGCTGGGTGGGGTCCAGGCCTGCACAGAGGAGAAGAGTGCGTGTGTGTGTGTGTGTGTGTGTGTGTGTGTGTGTTACATCTGCCATCAACACACACTTTAACACGGAAAACAACATTTCCGTTCTCGATACGGAGGCATCAAGTTTCTGCTGGAGAGGTGAGAAGGAGATGTGTTGGCAGAGCACACACACACACACACACACACACACACACACACACACACACACACACACACACACACACACACACACACACACACACACACACACAGCGTGCTGCTGGTTAATGGCTCCCACCTCACTTGGCTCCTCTGTGAAGCCGTCGGATCTTTGCCACAACAAACACGAGGCAACATGTGCTCATGAGCAAAACACTGGAAATCACTCAGAGCAACACAACCTGACAACAAGCACAAACCAACGCCAGGCAGCAAAGGAGGAAGAGGAGGAGGAAGAGGAGGAAGATGAAGAAGAAGAAGAAGAGGAGGGAGAGGAAGAAGAGGAGGAAGACGAAGAAGAGGAGGAAGAGAAAGGAGAGGAGGAAGAGGAAGGAAAAGAGGAGGAAGAGAAAGAAGGAGAGGAGGAAGAGGAAGGAGAAGAGGAGGAAGAGGAAGGAGAAGAGAAGGAAGAGAAAGAAGAAGAGGATGAAGAGGAAGAAGAGGAGGAAGAGAAAGAAGGAGAGGAGGAAGAGGAAGGAAAAGAGGAGGAAGAGAAAGAAGGAGAGGAGGAAGAGGAAGGAGAAGAGGAGGAAGAGGAGGAAGAAGTGGTCACAGCTCCACCTGCACCAACCACCTGAACAAGGTAAGCTGCTGCACCGTTTTATCTGAAAGTCTCTAAGAGCTGGAAGCTGTGAAACAGTGTGATGATGAAGTGATGAAGATGTGCGGAGGACAAAACAAACTGGACTCTTGCAGCTCCGACATGAACGAGAGAAAGTTCTGATTGATTCCGAGAGAAAAGCTCCTGCAGCTCCGGGACCAGCAGCCAGAAGGCCCCAGGAGCTCTTCAGGCCAAAGATACAACATACAACCAGCAGAATCCCGGCGTGGCGGCACGGTGGCGCCGCGGGGCGTGGCGCCGCGGCCTGAGCAAAGCCGGTTCACTTCCAGTCCTTTCAGGCCGGGCCGCTAATGGCTGGGTCAAATGAAAAGCCTGACACGCTGCGCTCCTCCTGCATTGTGGCCAGAACATCTCGGGATGGGAAGTTTCTTAACGTGACACATGGCGCCACAAAAGACCGCGGCTCGCCGAAGAATACCGAGTCCCCGTGCCCACGCCTACGACGCCTGCGGCGCCGCGCCCGAGACGAGCATTAGCGATTGCTTTTTTATTAACACTGCCTTTTTTGAAGCCGCCAGGGTTCTCAGACGCCGTGTTGTTTCGGCCGCCCCCTCCCCTCCCTTCTTGCTTTTCTTTGTGGCTTTTGTGCCGAAGAGAATGACGGCAAAAGTGAAACATCCACAATCAACTTCCAATCGAGCCTCTTTTCTTCTGGCCGCGCCGCCCCGTGGCGCCCGTGGCCCGCTTTCCCTTCTCATTCCGATGTAGGTCACATTACATTCGTTACCTCCAAAATGCCAGATTGTCCTAAATGTAATTGAGAGAAAAGAGAGAGGGAGGCGACTCTAAAGAAAACGAGACAAAGAGATATAGATTAGTGCTGATAATAAGAGGATGGGGGGGGGGGGGGGGTTGGGTGGGTATTGATTGAGGAGCAGACGGCAGAGAAATGATGTTGATCTGTGTCAAGTCCAACTTTCAGCTATTATCTGCAGAGTGTGTGTGTGTGTGTGTGTGTGTGTGTGTGTGTGTGTGTGTGTGTGTGTGTGTGTGTGTGTGTGTGTGTGTGTGTGTGTGTGTGTGTGTGTGTGTGTGTGACTGCTCCTGACACAGATGGTGCATGTGATCCAGACTGACTCGTGGTTAGAATCTATAAAAGCATCATGGGAAAACTGCTTGAGTCCTTAACTCTGACAGTTACTGTACTCGCTGTTCCTTTATTTTCCGTCTCGGGATTCATAAAGTCCATTAAGTTTTCGGTCACATGTAGTTTACAAGGCAGGACGAGTATTAGCCGGAGTAATGGAGTATCAAACCCAGATGAAGTGGCTGGATGTCAGAGGGCCACTGATAGTTTCATTCAGTTTTTCTCTCAGCTGTAGACCTGAAACACGTGGAGACTCTTCAGGGTGGATGAGGACAGCGGTCATGTGACCTCACCATCAACTTCCTGTGCGTCGTCGCTGAGACGCGTTCCATCGTCTGAGGCAGGGCAACACGGCACGCCACGCAGCTTCAACCATCTGAAAGCAACTTTCTGTGTCCTCACGTCTCCTTTAAATCCTCTTTAAATCAATTCTTAACCTTTATTAGTCAAACTAATCCAACATGGAGCTTCTGACCCTGTTTCATACCAACTTCCTCTCTGAGAGTCCAGGAGACATTCTGACTGGTACCATGTGAGGCTGCTGATTGGCTGCAGGAGCTGGACCATTGATAGCATAGCATAGCATAGCATAGCATAGCGGTAGCATAGCAATCCTTTGCTCACAAAAAAATCTTAAAATAAACCGATGGTGGATCGTCTTCAAACCTCCAGACGCATAAGGAGGTTTAAAAAGAAATATTTGTAAATTACATGGTTCAACGTTTATACTAGTCCCATTCGCCGCTAACCGCTAGCTGCAGCTAACTGCTAACGTTACCAGAGCTGGTTGATGATGTCAGCTTCCTGTTGACGACGATCAGTCCCACCCGTTTTGGGGTGCGCCCCCTTGTGGGCGATTCTGGTTTGAACAAAGAGTCCAAAAGGTAAAAAACTGAGCTGCTTTCAGACTCAACGCCGAGAATCAAGTTTAACCAGGAAACGAGGTTAACGGTGACGACTCCTTTTACAAAGCAATTGTTGATAATCAGACACAACTGACCTGTGCATTTGTGTGTGTGTGTGTGTGTGTGTGTGTGTGTGTGTGTGTGTGTGTGTGTGTGTGTGTGTTCTGTTGTCTCCATGTCCATCCAGCCTGGTGTGTGTTGCCGCCGTCACAGCAGCAGTCTCATCTATTTGACGTGTCGCTTTGAAAGGTGGCGGCGGCTGATGGCAGGTTATTGATGCAGACGAAGAGGATGAGGAGGAGGGGGAGAGGGAGGAGGAGGAGGAAGAAGGCGGAGGAGAAGGAGGAGGAGGAAGGGGGAGGAGGAGGAGGAGGAGGAAGGGGAAGGGGAAGGAGGAGGAGGAGGAAGGGGAAGGAGGAGGAAGGGGAAGGTGGAGGAGGAGGAGGAGGAGGAGGAGGAAGGGGAAGGGGAAGGAGGAGGAAGGGGAAGGTGGAGGAGGAGGAGGAGGAGGAGGAAGGGGAAGGGGAAGGAGGAGGAGGAGGAAGGGGAAGGTGGAGGAGGAGGAGAAGGAGGAGGAAGGGGAAGGGGAAGGAGGAGGAGGAGGAAGGGGAAGGTGGAGGAGGAGGAGAAGGAGGAGGAAGGGGGGTCGTCAGCTTCAGGTGGCGAGGCTGGGAGCTGTGACATGATGAGCCTGTCGGAGCGGCGATCAGACCAAACCGACCAGATGAGGACAGACGAGTCCATCAGCTTCAGTTTGTGCGGCGGAGCGAAGGATTCAGACGGAACGAAGTCACCCGGTGAAGCGCTGGAGGAAAGTTTGAGCGACTCTGGAACTCGTCCTCCGCTGCCGGGGACTCGGGAGGTTAAAGCGAAGGGACAGTTGTGGAGCGGCTCGTCCCCGCCGTGGACGCAGACACCTGCTCCTCCAGCAGCCGGACCGTAAAACATGGCCGCCGCCTCGCCGCGTGCCAAACACCAGGAGTTTGAGGTCAAAGGTCGTCGGTGATTTCCACCGTTTCAGACTTGTTTTGCGGGTCATTTGAAAGCAGGTCCGTTTGAGTCATTCGTTCCTTTCAGACCACGTTCAACACTTTCTTTTGCTCTCACTCGTTCATTCTTTCTCTAAAGACTTTTCAGTGGAGAACATCGTGAAGGCCGACCGCTGAAATCTCCTGACAAAGCCTGGAAACTTCCTGAACCTTCATCCAGTTGAAGGTTTTCTTCTTCTTCTGAATGATTTGCTGCTTTTCATCTTTTTTATTGCTCCTCTGATTAAACCTCCCTTCTTCTTTAGTGATGTTTTCCAGCCTTTTGAGGAAAGGGAGAATGTGCAGAGCGGCAGGAGTTTGGACCGATCACTCAAACAGTTTAAAAAGACAAAAAAAAAACAACCTCCAACTCAAAAGGTGGATCACAGGATGTGACCGGAACTTTCACACTAGTGTGCACGTCGACGAGCCGGGAGAATTAAAGCAAACACTTCACCAAACAACCACTTCCTGTTTGGAACATGGCGGCCAAAGGCGTCTGGGAGCGTCCAGTAGTGCCTTTTAATGCCGAGGTCACAGATCGTTCTTTATCCTGCCTTCAAGAAAGACGAACCTCCACGGAGGGAGAAACAAAAACACACAGATGAGGATAAAGGGCTGGCAGTTCTGCTCCAAGAGGTCCGGAAACAAATAGATGCAACTCTGATGAACTGGAAAAGAAACATAAAACATTAAAACCAACATTTTACCAACTCGGCCCTAAATCATTAAAGGCTCTGGCGAGACGCCGCAAATTAAAAACGGCATATCTAAGATTATAAACTCATCGAATAATGTCTTGACTTTTAAACCTGAAAAAAATCTAAAACTGCTTCAAAGTCTATTACGTCAGGACGCTCCGGTTCAGATCCAACGGAAGCCGAGAGCAGTAATACTGTAAATACTGACAATCACAACATCTTCCCTCCAAATTAATCTTTATCCAACCCACAGTTACAGAGACTAGGGAACACCTTCAGGTAGGGAACACCCTCAGGTAGGTAGGGAACACCTTCAGCTAGGGAACACCCTCAGGTAGGGAACACCTTCAGGTAGGGAACACCTTCAGGTAGGTAGGGAACACCTTCAGCTAGGGAACACCCTCAGGTAGGGAACACCTTCAGGTAGGGAACACCTTCAGGTATGGGACACCCTCAGGTAGGGAACACCTTCAGGTAGGGAACATCTTCAGGTAGGGAACACCTTAAGGTATGGGACACCCTCAGGTAGGGAACACCTTCAGGTAGGGAGCACCTTCAGGTAGGGAACACCTTCAGGTATGGGACACCCTCAGGTAGGGAACACCTTCAGGTAGGGAACACCCTCAGCTAGGGAACACCCTCAGGTAGGGAACACCAGCAGGTAGGTAGGGAACACCTTCAGGTAGGGAACACCTTCAGGTAGGGAACACCTTCAGGTAGGGAACACCTTCAGGTATGGTACACCCTCAGGTAGGGAACACCTTCAGGTATGGTACACCCTCAGGTAGGGAACACCTTCAAGTAGGGAACACCTTCAGGTAGGGAACACCTTCAGCTAGGAAACACCCTCAGGTAGGGGACACCTTCAGGTAGGGAACACCTTCAGGTAGGGAACACCTTCAGGTATGGTACACCCTCAGGTAGGGAACACCTTCAGGTAGGGAACACCTTCAGGTATGGGACACCCTCAGGTAGGGAACACCTTCAGGTAGGGAACACCCTCAGCTAGGGAACACCCTCAGGTAGGGAACACCAGCAGGTAGGTAGGGAACACCTTCAGGTAGGGAACACCTTCAGGTAGGGAACACCTTCAGGTATGGTACACCCTCAGGTAGGGAACACCTTCAGGTATGGTACACCCTCAGGTAGGGAACACCTTCAAGTAGGGAACACCTTCAGGTAGGGAACACCTTCAGCTAGGAAACACCCTCAGGTAGGGGACACCTTCAGGTAGGGAACACCTTCAGGTAGGGAACACCTTCAGGTATGGTACACCCTCAGGTAGGGAACACCTTCAGGTAGGGAACACCTTCAGGTATGGTACACCCTCAGGTAGGGAACACCTTCAGGTAGGGAACACCTTCAGGTAGGGAACACCTTCAGCTAGGAAACACCCTCAGGTAGGGAACACCTTCAGGTAGGGAACACCTTCAGGTAGGGAACACCCTCAGGTTCAAAACACATTGGTTGAAATTCTTTCCAGAATTTCTTTGAATTTGGGCCAGACCAGAATATGTGGAAGCAGTCAGCGGGAAGCGTTCCCCTCCCCCTCCAGCAGGACGCCTCTCCATCACTCCATTCTGACTTCTGGTTTGGGGAAATAAAATATTCTTCCAATTAAAATCCCGCCACAATAAGGAGCTTGTTGATAAAGATCTATTTTTCCAGAGTTGAAGCCGTAGGTCATCTGAAGTGACTATCTATGCTTCTTTCTCCCAGTACCGCACTCTCATACTTAAATGTGTCAGAAAACCCAAATATCTTTTCATAACCTGAAACCAAAAAAACCAAAAATCCCATCTGACAGAGTCATAGTCCTTCTCTGCATCGGAGCTGAGACAGACTGGACGTGTGTCTTCTCGAGCGCTATGATTAATGATATGAAGTGTTTGTCTCTTACTGTCTGGTCCTCGTCTATCAAGAAGGGCATTATTGTACTTCATCTCTTGGCCAGTATCGCTGCGTATCATTTATAGTCTATATAGTCAATTTCTTCACTTAAAATTTTATCAATCTCCTGCTTAACAGGTCTCATCTGCTCAAGTACGGCCGGGTCTTTGTACCTCCTCTGGAGCTGCTCTACCCCTTTGAGCTCCTCCTGCAGGTCTAATAGCTGTTTCGTTCTCGTCTTTATACACAAGGTACATTTAGCTATTATTTTCCCTCTCAGGACTGCTTCTGCTGCATCCCATAATATTACTGGACTGACTGTTCCATCGTCATTATACTCTAAATATTTTTCTATTTCCTGAGCCATCTCCGTAACCCTGTATTCAATCTCCATGAAGTATTTTTGACTTTCTATTTGTACTGATTTCCTTCGTTAAACCCGAGAGATCAGAAATGTCTCTTTGTCCGATCGTACAGTCGTTCACTTTATGTAAATATTTGCTAAACATGAAGATATAATCTGGTCTGGAGTACATATCACGCCTTGCAGAGTAGAAAGTGAATTCTCCATCATATTTATGCAGATTTCTCGATACGCCAACAAGTCCTAGTTCTTCCAGGATTTTCTAAACTCGTTATTCTACAGAAGTTTTTCCCACACTGGATTAGTTGTGTCTAGTTTAGGATGAAGCACCAAGTTCAAATCTCCTGCACATATACAGGTTCCTGTTACTACCAGGGGGTGCATATATGGTACATAAGGTAACACCTTCCTGCTCTAACCCGCCTTTGACCAACTCACAACATTAGAGACTCGATAAGGAGCAGGTCTTCCAGTTCAGAGTGTCTTTTGTCACCTCTATGTAGAAAGGACGTGCCACTCAGTGGGGCTCCAACGACCGTTAAACAAGTGGAAGAGAAGCAAAAAAGAAAAACTTGAAAGTTACCGTGCCTGACAGCTTGGTCAGTGCGTCTCTTCAGCGCGTCTCTTCAGTGCGTCTCTTCGGTGCATGTCTTCAGTGCGTCTCTTCAGTGCATGTCTTCAGTGCGTGTCTTCAGTGCATGTCTTCAGTGCGTCTCTTCAGTGCATGTCTTCAGTGCATGTCTTCAGTGCATGTCTTCAGTGCGTGTCTTCAGTGCATGTCTTCAGTGCATGTCTTCAGTGCGTCTCTTCAGTGCGTCTCTTCAGTGCGTCTCTTCGGTGCATGTCTTCAGTGCGTCTCTTCAGTGCGTCTCTTCGGTGCATGTCTTCAGTGCGTCTCTTCAGTGCGTCTCTTCAGTGCATGTCTTCAGTGCGTCTCTTCAGTGCGTCTCTTCAGTGCATGTCTTCAGTGCGTGTCTTCAGTGCGTCTCTTCAGTGCATGTCTTCAGTGCGTCTCTTCAGTGCATGTCTTCAGTGCGTCTCTTCAGTGCATGTCTTCAGTGCATGTCTTCAGTGCGTCTCTTCAGTGCGTCTCTTCAGTGCATGTCTTCAGTGCGTCTCTTCAGTGCGTCTCTTCAGTGCATGTCTTCAGTGCGTCTCTTCAGTGCGTCTCTTCAGTGCATGTCTTCAGTGCGTCTCTTCAGTGCATCTCTTCAGTGCATGTCTTCAGTGCGTGTCTTCAGTGTGTCTGTTGATGGGGACGTGTTCCTTCCTCCGCTGTTGCACACTCTCGGCATAGTCGTGGCCAAAAACACGCTTCCCTCGAACATGGACGGGTTGTTTCCAAACACCCGGAGGACATTTTCCTTCACTTTAAAGTTGAGGAAGAGCAACACCATGGAGCGATGGAGCGTGGACGGTCCTGCCCTGTGTTCCGCTCTGTTCCCAGACTGTCCTGTCCTGTGCGCCCGCTCTGTTCCCAGACTGTCCTGCCCCATGCGCCCGCTCTATTCCCAGACTGTCCTGCGCGCCTGCTCTATTCTCAGACTTTCCTGCCCTGTGCACCCGCTCTATTCTCAGACTGTCCTGCCCTGTGCACCCGCTCTATTCTCAGACTGTCCTGCCCTGTTCGCCCGCTCTATTCCCAGACTGTCCTGTGCACCTGCTCTATTCTCAGACTGTCCTGCCCTGTTCGCCTGCTCTATTCTCAGACTGTCCTGCCCTGTTCGCCCGCTCTGTTCTCAGACTGTCCTGCCCTGTTCGCCCGCTCTGTTCTCAGACTGTCCTGCCCTGTTCGCCCGCTCTATTCCCAGACTGTCCTGCCCGGTTCGCCCGCTCTATTCTCAGACTGTACTGCGCTGTTCGCCCGCTCTATTCTCAGACTGTTCTGTCCTCACAGATCCACACTGTGGCCGAGTTGTTCCATTATCAACGGTTCCACGTTCCGCGTCACAGACGAGCCCTCCGTGTTTTCCGGGATTCCATAAATCCGTATGTTATTCCGACGTGATCGTCCTTCTAAAGCTGTGATCTTCTCCTGGAGCTGCTTCTGGTTGTTTATAAGCTGAACCAGAGTGTCTTTGACTCCGACGCCTCATTCTCCTTTCTCCGCCATATTTGTCTCCATGTCTCCCAGCCTCCGAACCATCTCCTCCGTCCTGCTGGTGGCGCTAGTGACTTATTTCAGCCGTTAACTCGTCCAGCTTTCGTTTCACGTCTTCACTGAAGCTCACTCCCACCTGGGACAGTTACTCTTTCATCTCCGACTTCGGGTCCCTCGTTCCCTCTGCGACCACCTCGCTCACCTTTCTCAGCAAGTCCTCCATCTTGTCCCCTTCCGTCTGTCCTTTGTTTTCGCGTCCACTTTCGGGGTCGGAATGATTCTGAGACGCGAGTCTCCCCTTCTTGTTTTTATCCCCGTTCATTGTTGTTTCAGTTCCAGTAGTTTTTACCGTTTTACGGACTTGAATTGTGGGGATTCTCTTTGAGCCGATGCCAGAGCTCCAGTCGGTGCTGCTGCACTCGTCGCCATGCCACCGGAGGTGTCAGGCCAGCAGCTTTACTAAAGGTGAACAGTGATGATTGACCCTGTGCTTCTTTTCTGAGCGACTTATCGACACATCATGTTAAAAACCGTTGTTAAAATGTGTTCAACTCAAAGTGACTGACGGTATTTTAACCACATTCTGCTGCACTGGCGCTTCTGAAACGTGGAATAGAGTGTTTGTATTTGACACCTTTAAACAAGCTTCAACTCCTCCAGCAGATGGACCATCAGGTGCGGCGTTCCCTTCACACAAAAAGCAAAATAACGCCATTGTGGATAAAACGTTGGAAGGTGCTTGGACATCAGGTGGTGGAAGAAAGGCCGCGGCGGTCTGCTTGGAGAGAGCGGCGTCCCTCAGCAGAGCCACACAATGAGGCCGTGATACAACTTCGCCGTGTAATCAGCTTCATTATCAGCTCTCCGCCGCCGCGCCATAAAGCCCAACGCGGCCTCGTCCGCTCGGCTTGCTCCCCGAGACGCCGTGAAGGATGGACGCCGCGACGCTTCATCTCACCCGTTAGCTCCGGGCGAACATCCTTCAAAATAAAATTCACCGAATCCAGACGGGATGCGAAGTGTGAGTTTATTATTGCTAATGGACTGAGTGGTCAATATACACACACACACACACACACACACACACACACACACACACACACACACACACACACACACACACACACACACACACACACACACACACACACACACACACACACACACACACACACACACACACAGTTAAGATGGTTTTGTCTTTCACCTATCTCGCCATTGACGCCTCAATCTGTCTCCATTAGACACTGACGAGCTGCGACGAGGGCGCGGCGCCGCCGCATGAGGCCCTTCCTGCGGCAGCGCCGCCTGCACGCCGATAATGAACGGATGGTAAAGGGTTGATTTGTAAATAAAAGAGGGCGAAGAGCACGGAGAGGAAACACTGAGGTGTGCTGCACGGAAATCAAAGACAAAATGACTCTTGTAGGAGGAGAAGATAAAAACAACAACAAACAAATGGGAAAATGTGAAGAATGAGACCACGTTTGACCACTAGGAGTGCTGTTATAGAACACATTCACAAACTGTTGGAGGAGGTTGGACGTTGAAGTGGATGGATGGATGAGGTTGGATGGATGAGGTGGATGGATGGATGAGGTTGGATGGATGAGGTGGATGGCTGAATGGAGGTTGGATGGAGGTTGGATGTTGGATGGATGAGGTTGGATGTTGAGGTGGATGGCTGAATGGAGGTTGGATGCTGAGGTGGATGATGATGGAGGATTGGATGTTGGATGGATAAGGTTGGATGTTGAGGTGGATGGATGAGGTTGGACGTTGAGACTGATGATGGATGGAGGTTGGATGTTGAGGTGGATGATGGATGGCTGAGGTTGGATGTTGAGGTGGATGGATGGAGGTTGGATGTTGAGGTGGATGATGGATGGCTGAGGTTGGATGTTGAGGTAGATGGATGGAGGTTGGACGCTGAGGTGGATGATGGACGGCTGAGGTTGGATGTTGAGGTGGATGGATGGAGGTTGGATGTTGAGGTGGATAGATTGATGGAGGTTGGATGCTGAGGTGGATGATGGATGAACGAGTTTGGATGTTGGAGTGGATGATGGATGGATGAGGTTGGATGTTGGGGTGGATGGATGAGGCTGGATGTTGAGACTGATGATGGATGGAGGTTGGATGTTGAGGTGGATGGATGGAGGTTGGATGTTGAGGTGGATGATGGATGGCTGAGGTTGGATGTTGAGGTGGATGGATGGAGGTTGGATGCTGAGGTGGATAGACTGATGGAGGTTGGATGCTGAGGTGGATGATGGATGAACGAGTTTGGATGTTGGAGTGGATGATGGATGGAGGGTTTGACGTTGAGGTGGATGATGGATGGATGAGGTTGGATGTTGGAGTGGATGATGGATGGAGGGTTTGATGTTGAGGTGGATGATGGATGGATGAGGTTGGATGTTGGGGTGGATGGATGAGGCTGTATGTTGAGACTGATGATGGATGGAGGTTGGATGTTGAGGTGGATGATGGATGGCTGAGGTTGGATGTTGAGGTGGATAGACTGATGGAGGTTGGATGCTGAGGTGGATGATGGATGAACGAGTTTGGATGTTGGAGTGGATGATGGATGGAGGGTTTGACGTTGAGGTGGATGATGGATGGATGAGGTTGGATGTTGGAGTGGATGATGGATGGAGGGTTTGATGTTGAGGTGGATGATGGATGGATGAGGTTGGATGTTGGGGTGGATGGATGAGGCTGTATGTTGAGACTGATGATGGATGGAGGTTGGATGTTGAGGTGGATAGACTGATGGAGGTTGGATGCTGAGGTTGGATGTTGGAGTGGCGCCGATGAAGGAATCATACAGAAGCTTAGGAGGTTTTAGCAGTGAGCTGCTTCCCAGAAGGTTCTAGTGCGCCCCCTGCTGGAGCACCTCGGTTTCCAGCTGATGAGCAATTCAACTCTACTGGATTCACAGAAACACAAAGCCCAACAAACCACGTGGCTCTTCAGCCCTTCTGTAGCGGCTCGCTGGACTTTCACTAAAGTATCCCTGAATAAACATTTGATCTTCTTTTCATTTCATTTAGAGCCATTTAGTGAAAAGGACTTTTAACTCTGGGCTACAGAGGGCCTTTAAAAAAGTCACCATATAATAGTTAAAATCACAATAAATTAGGAGGGAAAACTAAAATAAAGTAAAAAAAAATGATTAAAACTGTTAAATTGCGTTTAAAAATGTTGAAAGATGTTAAAATGTGAAGATTGTACATTTTTTCTAGGAAGGAAACAAATTTGTTGTCATTAAGTGATTCGTCGTATTTTCTATTGTAAGTTTGAATATTAAATATTGGATAGAATCCTCGATTACCAAACTAAAAGCACCAGAGGATTCTATTAGTTCTACTGGTGAAACACTTTATCGAACGTTTTAATTTGATGACTTTGATGGGGGTCAAGACCTGCTGGGTCTGGACCTGCTGAGTCCTACCGACGGGGGTCAGGACCTACTGATGGGAGATGCGGGGTTCTGGGTCCCTCCTCTGCAGTTGGTGGTCTTGTTGTGGGCCGGTGGGACTGGTTTGTAGGACTGGCCGGTGGCCCGGTACAGGGCCTGGACCCAGAGCAGGCGGTCCTGCTCGTCGTCGCAGGCGAAGGTCAGCAGGTCGCCCTCCCTCACGGCGCTGAAGAACACCCGGCCGCCCTGCAGACCTGACGGAGGACCAGGGGCACAAGACAGCAGGACATTTCATCAACAACACATCCTCACAGTAACCCTGGAGGATGCTAAAGATGGGGGGGGGGGGGGGCGCTTGAATTTTGAAAGCCAATCAAGCTGTCATCTAACAAATCCCTAAATATAATTTTCTTTAGGTTTTTGGTGTTATTTCTAATAAACAAAGACTTTTATTTTGAAGGAGTTTTGGGCTTTTATCTTGAATGCCAGCTCACCCGTGGCCTAGCTAACCCCGTGAGATCAATTGCTAAGACTTTTAATGTCAATTTAATGAACAATGACTTTTATTTTGGGGAAAAAAAAGGGAGCTTTTATTTTGAAAGCCAGCCCAGCTAAACAATATCCAGCTTGAAATCAAAATTGTAATTTTTGAAGAACAAGGATTTTTATTTTAAAGGCGTTTTGGGCTTTTATTTTGAAAATCAGATTACCCTTAGCCTAGCTAAACACTTAATATCCATTTTGAAATCAACATTGTAATTTGTGATAAACAAGGACTTATATTTCAAAGGAGTTTTGGGCTTTTATTTTGAATGTCAGGACATGCAGGTTAAGTGGTCACAGTTTGATAAACATGGTGTGAAAGATGCAACAGTGTCTGACCACCTGCAGGTAGTGATGTCATCACAGTGGGACCGGACGGAGTTTATCAGAATCCACAGTTCTATGGTGAATACTTTGATAAAGTTATCATTTCTTGAGAGGAAAATTTGTCGTCTTTCAGAATGTGCAGAGGAAGAGGAAGAGGACGGCTTCATGAGCAGAGGAAGAGGAAGGTTCCCTGAGCAGAGAAAGAGGAAGAGAACGATTCCCTGAACAGAAGAAGAGAACAGTTCCCTGAGCACAGAAAGAGGATGGTTCCCTGAGTAGAAGAAGAGAACAGTTCCCTGAGCAGAGAAAGAGGATGGTTCCCTGAGCAGAAGAAGAGAACAGTTCCCTGAGCAGAGAAAGAGGATGGTTCCCTGAGCAGAAGAAGAGAACAGTTCCCTGAGCAGAGGAAGAGGATGGTTCCCTTAGCAGAAGAAGAGAACAGTTCCCTGAGCAGAGAAAGAGGATGGTTCCCTGAGCAGAAGAAGAGAACAGTTCCCTGAGCAGAGAAAGAGGATGGTTCCCTTAGCAGAAGAAGAGAACCGTTCCCTGAGCAGAGGAAGAGGAAGGTTCCCTGAGCAGAGAAGAGGATGGTTCCCTGAGCAGTAGAAGAGAACAGTTCCCTGAGCAGAGAAGAGGATGGTTCCCTGAGTAGAAGAAGAGAACGGTTCCCTGAGCAGAGAAAGAGGATGGTTCCCTGAGTAGAAGAAGAGAACGGTTCCCTGAGCAGAGAAAGAGGATGGTTCCCTTAGCAGAAGAAGTGAACAGTTCCCTGAGCAGAGAAGAGGATGGTTCCCTGAGCAGTAGAAGAGAACAGTTCCCTGAGCAGAGAAGAGGATGGTTCCCTGAGTAGAAGAAGAGAACGGTTCCCTGAGCAGAGAAAGAGGATGGTTCCCTGAGTAGAAGAAGAGAACGGTTCCCTGAGCAGAGAAGAGGATGGTTCCCTGAGCAGAAGAAGAGAACGGTTCCCTGAGCAGAGAAAGAGGATGGTTCCCTGAGCAGAGAAAGACAACAGTTCCCTGAGCAGAGAAGAGGATGGTTCCCTGTCACTCTGCATTAAATATCCCTGGTTCCCTGACATTTCCTCTGAGGTACATAAAGTTTAGCAGCGGTAACGACTAAAGACGAGGACCTGAAGAGGTCGTAGTACCTGGCTGGGGGTCGCAGTAATCCACCGTGTAGCCCTCCAGCTGCATCAGCTCCTGAGGCTCCGCCTTCTTCTCCCGGTAGCTGCACATGGCGAAGGTATACTGGCTGACCTGGAGGGGAGGAGCCAAACACCAGAGAGCGTCAGTCTCACCTGTTTTCCCCTCAGGTCTGTTTCTGCTTTAGCCACACGTAGCGTTTAGCTCGTTAGCCAGTTGCGCTAGCAGCGCCAACGCGGGTGGAATCCACTTCCTGTCTTAGCACGTCTATAAAAACCAGTCGAAACGCCGCTGGTTCCTTTGAGTTGGACAAAGTACTGCGGGTATAAAGTTCTGACCACATTCTGACTGACAGAAAACTACGACTGTGACGTCTAAACTTTGTCCCGACGACCAGAAAAGTTTCCTCCGATGGCGCAGAACGTAGGATTTATGGATTGAACTTTAATAACAACTGAAAGAAGAACTTTGTTTATTACGTATTTCTAAATACAGTCTGTGGTACTGATGTAGGATTACTGTTGCCCAACTCGTCTGGTCTTCTTGTTCTCTAAAAACTACTTTCCTCACTCATCAGTACAAAAACACGTTTGATCACATTCGACTTCGTGTTAAAGTCTTTGACATTATTCCATGTCAGGTTTTATTTCCTCCTGGTGAAAGTGTCCCTGAGAACATCGGCCGGTAGCGACCGCAGCTTTTCTGAAAGTCGTCATCTGTACGTTTATTCCTCATCGATTTGGGGACGACGGTTGTAAAACTGCAGTTAAAAAACCTGCCAGAGTACAGCCGGACAGCTTTGTCCAAAAAGATGTTCGCTCCTGGAGGAGAGCAGAAGTTTTTAATGCGCTAATCTGAATTTACCGGATCCGCTCAAAATGGAGGAATCCAAGATGGCCGCTACGCGTAGTACAAATTTCAATATGATATAACTTTGACGCAGAAACATCCTCATTGAGGCAAACGATATGTTTCTGGGGTGAAGGACTGCAGTGAGACAGTTTGTGAACACAAACCATCAGCCTGCATTACATCTCATTCATCCCCATTTTTTGCACCTCATTCAAATAACCGCAGCGATTGAAAAAGAAAACATTGAAGAGTGAAATCAGCATTAAAACCTTGGTCAGGAGCCGTAAACACGGCGCCCGGCGAGCCCCGGCGCCGCGCTTAAGAACTCTCACTCCCACAAAAGGAAGTAAACAGAGTGGGAATTCACAAAAGACCAAAAGTGAAATGAAATGTTTGCCCTTGCCCTGCGAGGATCTGCGGCGCTGCAAAGTTAATGACGGCTCAGGTAAGAAAAGAAGATTCCCAAACTAAAAATGTCATTGACTTTGCGTCGGCGGCACCGGGAGTTAAAACTCCTCGAAGCTAATGAGACGGATGAGATCTTTAATAAATCTCTGATTTCATTTGGGGGGAAATGAAAGAGACGCTCCAGTGTGACGGCCACACATTTCATTATATTCATCTTTAAAGACCTTTTCAACCTCAAACTGCCGAGGAATCGCCTCATTGCTCAGAGGTCGGCAACCTGCAGCTCCCCAGCGCCCCCTGTGGCGGCTCCAGGAAGCTTTCGGCAGTTTATTGGTAAGTAAACATTTTGTTTTTACATTTAAGTTATTTCACTTTCCTCACTGACATTCAAAACTGGTCGAATCTCCAGGATGGAAACAGATAAATGAGGTAAAACAGCCGAGTCAGTCAGAACTCTGAGGAGGAGAAGGTAGAAAGAAAAGGAAGAAAATTATGAATCAAAATTTTGTTTTAAAAATACAAAGGAGAAGAAAAAAAAGGTTAAAAGACAAAAAATAAAATTATAAGTGTAGAGTATCTCAAACTGCTCCGCCGTCAGGAAACGTGCAGCGGCTGTAAACAGCTAAAAGCTAACCAGGCTAAACTAGCGGATGTAAACAGCTAAAAACTAACCAGGCTAAACTAGCGGCTGTAAACAGCTAAAAGCTAACCAGGCTAAACTAGCGACTGTAAACAGTTAAAAGCTAGCCAGGCTAAACTAGCGGCTGTAAACAGCTAAAAGCTAACCAGGCTAAACTAGCGACTGTAAACAGCTAAAAGCTAACCAGGCTAAACTAGCGGCTGTAAACAGCTAAAAGCTAACCAGGCTAAACTAGCGGCTGTAAACAGCTAAAAGCTAACCAGGCTAAACTAGCGACTGTAAACAGCTAAAAGCTAACCAGGCTAAACTAGCGGCTGTAAACAGCTAAAAGCTAACCAGGCTAAACTAGCGGCTGTAAACAGCTAAAAGCTAACCAGGCTAAACTAGCGGCTGTAAACAGCTAAAAGCTAACCAGGCTAAACTAGCGACTGTAAACAGCTAAAAGCTAACCAGGCTAAACTAGCGGCTGTAAACAGCTAAAAGCTAACCAGGCTAAACTAGCGGCTGTAAACAGCTAAAAGCTAACCAGGCTAAACTAGCGGCTGTAAACAGCTGAAAGCTAACCAGGCTAAACTAGCCCAAATGTCTAAAATGGTTGAAGAAGGAAAATCCTTGAAAGAAAAACTTTTAAAAACAGCCACAAATATAAAAACCTTCTAAATTGGGTTGCCAACTTCCCCAAGAGCAAAAACCGGCCGCAACCAGCTCCAATGAGCCCCAGGAACCAAGCAAGGTGCTTATATAGGATTTATTTAACATTTCATTGTATTTTGCAGCAGAATGTTTCATTAAAATTGACTTTGTGTTGAGGTTGTAGTCAGTTTTAGTACTAATTGTGTGATCTGGCTAAATTCATCCCGTACACTGTTTTTTTTGTTTCTTTCCCTTGTCCTGTTCAGCAGAATGACCAAACAATATGATGTGATCTAGAACCTTCGGAGTCAGAACAGTTTTTGCTCTTGACCAGGAAGAGACCTGGAGCCTCCTCCTGCTGCTGCTTTATTAGAAGCTGGTATGGCTGCTGAAGAAGTGGATGCAATGTGCGTGTCGGGGGTAGCGGGGGCCTGGGTCGTTCTACCGCTGCCAAGCGGAAGAACCCCGAAAGCGGCGTACCCCCTCAAGACCCTACGTGACTAGGTGTGGTCAAAATTGTGGGTGGTGCAAAGTCGGGGGAGGACCCAGACCGCAGTTAAGTAGCCTAGACCCCCCACCCTAGGCACCGCCCCACTGATCCCTATTGTGGAGTGATGTAAGGTGAGGTAAGGTAGGGGGGGTTGTGAGGGAGGGAGGTCGCTAGGACCTTGGCCCAGCTGGACCCCTGTCCTGCCCCACCCTACCCCCGAGCGGCCGGCCTAAGACCCGGGGAACTACAACCCCCCCCCGTGTGGTGCCGACGTTTCAATAAAGCAGTTAACAAAACAACCAGTGAGCAAAGCGGAAACAACAATGGAGGTTTATGGTCGATGAAACATTGAAATATTATGGGCAAGTCCAGAGTGGCCGTCCTCACGACCAATCAGCAGACGACTGCGTTGTTCCTCCTCACAGACGTTCCTCGGTGCTAGGTACCTCAACCGAGAGGTGGCGGAAAATCCTAGCCGGTGGTCGCGGCTTCTTTCCGTACCATCCACAACTTTTTCAGTCAGACCACGTGAAAACCCGTCCCGTAACGTTCCGGCACAAAGTGCGGTGGAACCGTGGCTTAAGAGAACAGCAGAGAGGTTCCAGTTCCTCCCCAACATCCAGGCTGTTGTTCCTTTGTCCTCAGCGTCCAGGTTGTGGTTCCTTTGTCC
The DNA here is from genome assembly GCF_963383615.2 of Lipophrys pholis. Classification (NCBI taxonomy): domain Eukaryota; kingdom Metazoa; phylum Chordata; class Actinopteri; order Blenniiformes; family Blenniidae; genus Lipophrys; species Lipophrys pholis. The sequence goes on along the minus strand of NC_137631.1, from coordinate 1,825,068 downwards.
TCAGCGTCCAGGCTGTTGTTCCTTTGTCCTCAGCATCCAGGCTGTGGTTCCTTTGTCCTCAGCGTCCAGGCTGTTGTTCCTTTGTCCTCAGCATCCAGGTTGTGGTTCCTTTGTCCTCAGCGTCCAGGCTGTGGTTCCTTTGTCCTCAGCGTCCAGGCTGTTGTTCCTTGGTCCTCAGCATCCAGGCTGTGGTTCCTTTGTCCTCAGCGTCCAGGCTGTGGTTCCTTTGTCCTCAGCGTCCAGGCTGTGGTTCCTTTGTCCTCGGCGTCCAGGCTGTGGTTCCTTTGTCCTCAGCGTCCACGCTGTGGTTCCTTTGTCCTCGGCGTCCAGGCTGTGGTTCCTTTGACCTCAGTGTCCAGGCTGTTGTTCCTTTGTCCTCAGCGTCCAGGCTGTGGTTCCTTTGTCCTCAGCGTCCAGCTCATACTGAGTTTGTGGAGAGGATTTCTTCTTCCATGAAGAAGTGGACTGACGTGAGGAACAAACGTTCCGCTGAATTAATTAGAAGTGAGCTCATGTCCGTCTAAATGATGAAATGTCTTGATCAGTTTGACTCTGGAACACTGAAAGACAAACAACTGCCCACTGCAGTAATACCTCAACAGGAATACTACTGGAACAAAGATTCTGTCTTTACATGATGGAGCGTTGAGCTCTTCAGTTCATGAGTTCAATCTTTGTTTTATTTTGTAATTCAGCTGGAGCCTGCTGTCGTTCACTGAATCCATCAGAGAAAAGGTCCTCTCAGTGAAGACATTGAGCCTGGACCACTGAGGACAAGTGGAACCCTCCTGGACATGTTGGGCAGGTTGGACTTTCCTAAGTTTTGGAAAACAGCCATCTTCTCATTTGTGCTTTTCCTGATATCCTGTCTGGCTTCCTGAATTTCCTCCCGGCTCCCACAGAATTCTTCGTCCCGTTGATCCATCCTGACGGTGTCTTCCAGTGTGAGGACAGCCAGCACCACCTCCAGGTCCGTGAGGTGGAGCTCCTCATACAGTCAGAGGTTTCAGTTTCACCACAACATTTCCTGGAGAAAAGTCAAAGCACTTGTCAATGTAAGTGATGACGGGACCTGGACCTGGCTGGACCTGGACCTGCCTGGACCTCTGTGCTGGCAGCCGTTTGTCCAGGAGTTGTTTGGTCTGCTGTCCAAAAAAGTTGTCCTGTTTTCGCATCGTCCTCTTAACTTTGAACTTCTGGATTTCTTCATAAACTTCTGCGATGCGACGCTTTGTTTCCTCCAGGTCTTTCACTAGTTGGTCAAAGACGCATCCCACATTGTGGAAGAAGCACAGGTATGTCTCCGCTGCTCCAGTTTGTTCTTCATCCTCGGTAATCTGCTTTAGTACTCGAGGACAGGCGTCTCCAAGGGACCTAAAGGACGCAGTCAGAGCAGGCCAGCTTCGGTTGGTCAACAGCTGGATGAAGAGGGTAGACACCCGGTGCAAACGTGACGCAGGATTTCACGCCTTTCAATGTCAACAAAGTCAAACAATGTCCACAGTTCTTCTCTTCTTGAAGCAGACACTGAGACACGATTGTCTCCATCCATGGACAGCTGATCACAGGCATGCTCTAAAGTGTGATGAGCTGTGTGAGCTGGACAATCAGCTTTCACAATACCATCGTCTGTCTCTTTCTATAACTGCTAAACAGAGTTGTGTCCTCCAGAGTTGACATTAGCATTACCTGCTGCAGAAGACGTGATGTCTCTGATGTCCCCCATCTTTCCACACAGTTCATTAATGCTATGTGAATGTCAATAGCAGTCTCATCACTGTCTTCATAAAAGTCCAGCAACTTGCACTGACTCCCCTCAGACAGAGAAATACCTGACACACTGGAGACATGGTTCTATTTCCTGGTTCCAGGCATCAGATGCAACTGAGACACAAACAGGGTCACCAGGAGACAGTCGGTGCTTAAGGAGACAGTCGGTGCTGTGGAGCTTGAGGAGACAGTCGGTGCTTAAGGAGACAGTCGGTGCTGTGGAGCTTAAGGGGACAGTCGGTGCTTAAGGAGACAGTCGGTGCTTAAGGAGACAGTCGGTGCTTACCGAGACAGTCGGTGCTTAAGGAGACAGTCGGTGCTTAAGGAGACAGTCGGAGCTTAAGGAGACAGTCGGTGCTTAACAAGACAGTCGGTGCTGTGGAGCTTAAGGAGACAGTCGGTGCTTAACGAGACAGTCGGTGCTTACCGAGACAGTCGGTGCTGTGGAGCTTAAGAAGGCAGTCGGTGCTTAAGGAGACAGTCGGTGCTTACCGAGACAGTCGGTGCTTAACGAGACAGTCGGTGCTTAACGAGACAGTCGGAGCTTAAGGAGACAGTCGGTGCTTAAGGAGACAGTCGGTGCTTACCGAGACAGTCGGTGCTTAACGAGACAGTCGGAGCTTAACGAGACAGTCGGAGCTTAAGGAGACAGTCGGTGCTTAAGGAGACAGTCGGAGCTTAAGGAGACCGTCGGTGCTTAAGGAGACAGTCGGTGCTTACCGAGACAGTCGGAGCTTAAGGAGACCGTCGGTGCTTAAGGAGACAGTCGGTGCTTACCGAGACAGTCGGAGCTTAAGGAGACAGTCGGTGCTTAAGGAGACAGTCGGTGCTGTTGGAGCTGAGTCCGTGTATAACGGTATGGTAGACATACGCGGCTTCACCTGCAGCCACCTGGTCATTGGCTGCTGTCGATGTGGTAAAGAACTCGCTGGTACTGCTGGAACCTCCTGGAACCTACTGGAACCTCCTGGGACCTTCTTGTGCATTTCTGTGGTAGGTCCACCACCCTGCATCACGTCCATCAAAGTATCTATTTACAGGAACTGCATCTAAGTGTCTTACCGTAGCAAATGGGAACTGAGTGCCATCTAGTGGTTGGAGTACAAGAGAGCAGTCAATCTACGGGACATAGTACTTCCCTTATGGGACCAACTTATCGAGGCCAAAATACTGGACGTCCCTGCTCAAACAGGACAGTTGGCAACCCTACTTACAAAATAAAAGTCAGCTGTTCCTGTGCCGCTTCATTAATGAACATCTACTTTGTATGTAGTTTTTCTTGATTTCGGCTTTGACCCAAACTCTGTGTGACTGATTGATTTCTGAATCGATGGCCGATCAATCGATCAGTGATCAAAGTCTCACCACTTCCTGTCGTACCTGGACGAGCACAAAGTATCTCTTCTTCCAGCGTTTCCAGACTCGTTGTCCGACAGCGTAGACGAACCTGGAACACAGAGCACCGTCACGTTTAGCCGCCAGTTGTCTACACAGAGCATGATGATGCCGCCGCCATGCTCAGTGTCCAACCAACACAGTAATGGTTTTGCTCTTATTAGACCACATATGGCTCTTCAGCGCCCCCTGGGGAGATCCTGAAGAAATACACCTTCAATTGTGCATTCGAATGCATTGTGAACTAATTAATACTACTAATTACTGCATTGTGGACTACTAAATACGACTAAATACTGCATTGTGGACTACTTAATACTACTAATTACTGCATTGTGGACTACTAAATACTGCTAAATACTGAATTGTGGACAACTAAATACAACATATTACTGCATTGTGGACTATTAAATACTGCTAAATACTGCATTGTGGACAACTAAATACAACATATTACTGCATTGTGGACTATTAAATACTGCATTGTGGATGACTAAATACTGCTAAATACTGCATTGTGGACAACTAAATACAACATATTACTGCATTGTGGACTATTAAATACTGCATTGTGGATGACTAAATACTGCTAAATACTGCATTGTGGACTACTAAGTACTACTAATTACTGCATTGCGGACTATTAAATACTGCATTGTGGACTACTAAATACTCCTAAATACTGCATTGTGAACGACTAAATATTGCTAAATCCTACATTGTGGAATACTAAATACTACATTGTAGACTACTAAATACTACTAAATAGTACATTGGGACACACAGCATCGTGAGCAGTGGTTAGCGCTCTTGCCTCACAGCAGGAAGGTTGCGGGTTCAAATCCCGGGCCTTTCTGTGTGGAGTTTGCATGTTGTCCCTGTGTGTGTGTGTGTGTGGGGGGGGGGGGGGTCCTCCGGGTGCTCCAGTTTCCCCCACAGCTCATAAAAACATTCACTGGGTCCCTGAGCAAGACCCTCGGCCCCCCGGCTCTCCAGGACACACTTGTAAAAGAGATTATTAATCTAATTTCAATCTGCTGGTTGAATAAAGGCGAAATAAATAAACATTGTGAACTACTAAACACTACTGCTAATAATACTACTAAATACTACATAGTGATAAATTGTAGGACCAGTTGATATTGAAGGAAGCAAACACCAAATATGTTATGGAAGAAATATACTCTTTAAAATCACATACTTGAACCAATATAAAGATGTATAAAATAGACATACATACACATATATAATGCATTCAAAGTTGTAATCAAAATAAATACTCAATAAAACTTTACTTCAGTGGCCTCATACAGTCCCGTTTCATCTTGACTGGCTGGACCGGTAACATATTGATATAATAACCTTTACTCTTGAAAGTGTTTCTTTGTTGTGAGAGTACACAGTGTACGTGATGAAACTGTGTAGAATGCACAAGATCAAAGTGAAAATGACCACAATCTCAACATAAAGTCCATTTTAATGAAGGAATCTGGTGAGAATAGTGAAATGTAAAATAAAGTATAAATCCTCAAAAAGCAGGCTGCTGGTGGTTTGGTGGATCGGAGCCTCCAGAAGACGGTTCTGGTCCAACGGGCCTCATGTTGGACTGAAGTGACCCACTGAGCAAGCAACGTCCATAGACGTCCAAAACCCGTCCGTCCGGGCCGTAATCTGGACGTCTAACTGACAGCCAGAACTAGTAGAAAATAAAAGTCTTTGAGAATGAAACTTTTAATGATCCTTTAGAAGAGAGGCTGCGACTCGCTGAGGGTTTGGATGTGATGAAGCCTTTTGGACCAAAACTCCAACTCTACAGAGAAATCTGCTCTGGAGCCGCAACTCTTTACTTCATGACCTCAACTTTATTTTGTCGTTATTTTAGTGGAGGTTCTTTTTAATTAACCATCTATTTCACTGTGAGTTTTTTTTTCTCCATCTGAGAAAACTTCAGTAATTTATTTAATCTGTTTTAGGTGTTTGATTTTGTTTTTAGCTCCTTTGACTCCTCGTAATTAAAAATTCAAAGATTGTCTGTATTTTGTACTGATTTGAGGCACTTGAGTATTTTTTCCCCGTTTGTGCCATTTGGGCTTTTATTCTGTTGTTGATGCAGTTTTATTCAGTTTGGCTTCTCGACCTTTTCTCATCCCTGTTCAGCCAGAAGACAAGAGTCCTTCTCAGTGTGCAGGTAGAATGAGGGTAACGTTTTATCAGGGAGCCATTAGGGGGCGCTGAGGAGCCGCAGGAAAATCAATGGCCGGCGAGACAAGTTTCTCCAGTCCTCGCCACTCAGTTGTGACTCGGGGTCGACACGGAATCGACACGGGGGCAACATGGGATCGACTCGAGGTCAACACAGGATCGACTCGAGGTTAACACGGGATCGACTCGAGGTCAACACGGGATCGCCTCGGGGTCAACATGGGATCGACTCGAGGTGAACTTGATGTCAACACGGGATCGAAACAGGATCGACTCGAGGTCAACACGGGATCGACTCGAGGTCAACACGGGATCGCCTCGGGGTCAACACAGGATCGACTCGAGGTTAACACGGGATCGCCTCGGGGTCAACACGGGATCGAATCGGGGTCAACATGGGATCGACTCGAGGTGAACTCGAGGTCAACACGGGATCGACTCGAGGTGAACTCGAGGTCAACACGAGATCGACACAGGATCGACTCAAGGTCAACATGGGGTCGACTCGAGGTCAACACAGGATCGACTCAAGGTCAACACCGGATCGACTCGAGGTTAACACGGGATGGCCTCGGGGTCAACATGGGATCGACTCGAGGTGAACTTGAGGTCAACACGGGATCGACACAGGATCGACTCGAGGTCAACACGGGATCGTCTCGGGGTCAACATGGGATTGACTCGAGGTGAACTTGAGGTCAACACGGGATCGACTCGAGGTGAACTCGAGGTCAACACGGGATCGACACAGGATCGACTCGAGGTCAACATGGGGTCGACTCGAGGTGAACTTGAGGTCAACACAGGATCGACTCAAGGTCAACACGGGATCGTCTCGGGGTCAACATGGGATTGACTCGAGGTGAACTTGAGGTCAACACGGGATCGACTCGAGGTCAACATGGGGTCGACTCGAGGTCAACACGGGATCGACACAGGATCCACTCGGGGTCAACACGGGATCAACTCGCGGTCAACTCAGCATCGGGTTGAACTCGAGGTCAACACAGGATTGACTCAGGGTCGACACGGGGATCGAATCGGGATGAACACGGGATTGACTCGGGGTTAACACGGGATCAACATGGAATCTACTCGGGATCAACACGGGATCGACTCGGGGTTAACATGGGATCAACACGGAATCTACACGGGATCAACACAGGATCAACACGGGATCGACTCGGGGTTAATATGGGATCAACTCGGGGTTAACACGAGATCAACACGGGATCGACTCGGGGTTAACACGGGATCAACACGGGATCGACTCGGGGTTCACCGCAGACATTTCAGCGGCACCGCCATGTGGCCGTGTGGACAGACGCTGGAGGAAAAGACATCTGGTCCTTCGCCGGCAGATGAAGAGAAGAATGAGAGTTGAGGAGGGAAACAAACAGAACTAAACCACATGAATGACAAGATGAGACACGAAGTCAAAGAATAAACTCAAATCAAAAGAAGAAATGTAATTTGTTTTCAACAGTTTGACTGAAAAAACATTTTATCTTAAAAATGTCAACTTTTTCTTCAAGTTTTGAACTTTAGCAACAAAAACTTTATTTTTCGTCTCCGTCCTCAAAATCCTTTTCCACTTATCAGACGTTTGACTTTGAGTTTTCTTCTGTGGTGAATTGATCCGTTTCTCTTTGGGTTTGAAATGAAGCTTTGAATCACAACAGGAATTTGTTTTTATTAAAAACCTGTTTTCATTTGACAGTTTTCAGCTTTGACTTCTGACCATTGGCTTTATTTATTGAATTTATTTTAGTATATTCATTTGTTGGATTTAGTTATTTGGTTTGTTTAAGGGAACCGATACTTCAAGATATTTATAATATTATATTTATATATTATAGCCACATTTACACTTCATGAAGTAATCTCATCTTATTGTCAATACTTGCATTTGATTATTTGTTATGATTGGTCAATTGTCGCAAAGTTTTTATGATTTATGTTTTGTGACATTTTCAATAAAGTACCTTCTGTCTATTTATTCACACTGAACAAATTCTACTTATTAATACATCTTGAGTCCATGAAGAACTCCCTCGTTCGTCTCATCAGAGGAAACACCGCAGGTGGCATGAAGACATGGAGAAACAGAGGAGGAGGAGGAGAGCAGCTCCACTCACAGTGAAACACTGACACCCAGAGCTCAACCACTGGTACTGATTACCCCTGAGGAGGAGGAAGAGGAGGAGGAAGATGAAGGAGAGACGGGGGGATAAAGGAGAGGAAGAAAAAGAGATGAGAAGGAAGAAACTAACTTCCACCGAGATGTAAGAAACCAAGGGTGTGTTTTAATAGTTCCTCCTATCTCCTCATTGTCCCTCCTATCTCCTCATTGTCCCTCCTATCTCCTCATTGTCCCTCCTATCTCCTCATTGTCCCTCCTATCTCCTCATTGTCCCTCCTATCTCCTAATATCTCCTAATTGTCCCTCCTAATATCTCCTCATTGTCCCTCCTATCTCCTAATAGCTCCTCATTGTCCCTCCTATCTCCTAATAGCTCCTCATTGTCCCTCCTATCTCCTCATTGTCCCTCCTATCTCCTAATAGCTCCTCATTGTCCCTCCTATCTCCTCATTGTCCCTCCTATCTCCTAATATCTCCTCATTGTCCCTCCTATCTCCTAATAGCTCCTCATTGTCCCTCATATCTCCTAATATCTCCTCATTGTCCCTCCTATCTCCTAATAGCTCCTCATTGTCCCTCATATCTCCTAATAGCTCCTCATTGTCCCTCCTATCTCCTTAAACCTTTCTTTAACTCTTAAAAAAGTCTCCTTTCCTAACTCCTTTGGGAAGCCCCCTAATGATCGAGTAAGAAACAAACTTCCACCCAGATAATCGAGTGAGAAACCAACTTCTGCAGAGATGATCGAGTCAGGAACTGAAGGCATTTTCCAATTCTTAGAGACGCCAGTGCGTACTCGCATACGTCATGAACAACTACTTGCAGAGCGTCCTCGGAAGTGCGGGTTCCCCTCTACCATCTGTTGCCAAATGCATTATGGGTAATTTGTCTTCCAAAGCCTACACAGGTCTGGCGTTGATGCATCCTCGATAAAGTGGGCGGAGCCAGAACACATCGGTATTCCATGTGTACTCGGTGAGAAAAGGCCTAAGAATTCGAGCAGTACTTGGTCTCCCACTGATGACTTCCACCCACATGATGAGTGAGAAACCGACTTCCACTGAGATGCCGAGTAAGAAACCAACTTCCACTGAGATGATCGAGTGAGAAACCAACTTCCACCCAGACAATCGAGTAAGAATCTGACTTCCACCGAGATGATTGAGAAACCGACTTCCACCGAGATGATTGAGTCAGAAACCGACTTCCACAGAGACGATCGAGTGAGAAAACCAACTTCCACTGAGATGATTGAGTGAGAAACCGACTTCCACAGAGACGATCGAGTGAGAAAACCAACATCCACTGAGATGATAAGTGAGAAACCGACTTCCACTGCAATGATCGAGTGAGAAACCAACTTCCACTGAAATGATCAAGTCAGAAACAGACTTCCACCTAGATATGTATGGAATCAACTTTCACCCAGATAATCGAGTAAGAAACCGACTTCCACCGAGATGAACGAGTGAGAAACCAAATTCCACTGAGATGTACGAGTAAGAAACTGACTTCCACAGAAATGATCAAGTAAGAAACCAACTTCCACCGAGATGATTGCGTGAGAAACAGACTTCCACTGAGAAACGAGTAAAAACCAAATTCCACTGAAATGTTCAAGCCAGAAACCGACTTCCACTGATATAAACAAGTAAGAAACCAACTTCCACTGAGATGTACGAGTAAGAAACCGACTTCCACTGAGAAGATTGAGTAAGAAACCAACTTCCACTGAGATGAACGCGTGAGAAACAGACTTCCACTGAGAAACGAGTAAAAACCTAATTCCACTGAAATGATCAAGCCAGAAACCGACTTCCACTGAGATAAACGGGTAAGAAACCAACTTCCACCAAGATGAATGCGTGAGAAACCGACTTCCACTGATAACGAGTAAGAAACCAACTTCCACTGAGATAAACGGGAAAGAAACCAACTTCGACCGTGATGATCGCGTAAGAAACCGACTTCTAACCGAGACGACGATGCGACTTATACTCCAGTTCCACTTGTGTTTTTTTCCTCTTCATGACTGAAGCAACGTCAAGCGACTTATAGTCCAGAAAACATGGTACCACTAATACTTCTAATCAGGTCACTGCAGGAATTTACGATTCATTAATTCGTTTATTATTTAATTCTTAAATTTATCGTCATCCTGGAGGAAAGTTACTGCTGGAATTTAAATAAACAAATAAACAAAGAGGCACATCATTTATATTTAAATTTTAATGGAGAAATTAATGCCGTTGTGTTTTTTTTATGTGAAATTCAGTTTGCAAGTGTGCAATATTAAGTACTATATTGTGTAGTATTAATTGTTCCGTATTCAGTGTTTGGGTCCACATGGAAAGGTTCTCTGTAATATCTGGAGGAGGCTTCGTTTAAAATAAATATTAATGCTGGCCTGCGACTTTCTCTGTTTTAAGATTTGGCCCACTGGATGTTTGAGTTTGATCCTCCTGTTATAAAGGATCCAAAAGTCCAGAAGCTGAATAATCCAGAAAAAGTCTCAATAATCCGGAGGAAAAGTAAGAAAATGCAAAACAGCTACAAATTACACGGCAGCTGAACGGATCTGAACAAGCCTCTGCTGCCATCTGCTGGAGAACAAACACAACTACAGCAGCACCGCGTTTACATTTTGTTTCATTTGGATCCCAAACTGATCCTCAAGCCGCTAGAACCTGAGGTGGAACCGCTGGAACAGCCAGGAGAGGTGGATCTGATAAAAAACTGAAAGAAATACATCAAACTACTCAGAAAAAAAAGAAAGAAAAGGAAAAAATAAATAATGAGAAAAGAGAAATGATTAAAAAAAGAAATAAAGAAAAAAGAAAAATTATTTTAAAAAAGAACAAAGAAATAAAAGGGGAACTTTTTTTTTTTAAAGAAAATAGAAAAATGATTCAAAGAAGAAAACTGAAAAGACAGAAAACATAAATTATTACAAAGAAAAAGAATGAAATATATTTAGAAATATAACTTCTGACTGCAGCCTCAGACTTTGTGTAAAATATATTTAGACGTTTTGCTTCATGTCAGATAATTTGCATGTTTAGCGGCTCGAGACGCATTTTATTTTGGAAAATCCTGAAAAAGTGATGAATCCAACATGTGGGATGGATCTGGGTCAGGATCCAGGAGAACAAATCAGTTGCTATGGATGGATGAAAACCTAATGGATGGAGGAATGAGGAGAGTTCCCTGGTTCCACCATGAGGAGAGTTCCCTGGTTCCACCATGAGGAGAGTTCCCTGGTTCCACCATAGGGAGAGTCCCCTGGTTCCACCATGAGGAGAGTTCCCTGGTTCCACCATGAGGAGAGTCCCCTGGTTCTACCATGAGGAGAGTTCCCTGGTTCCACCATGAGGAGAGTTCCCTGGTTCCACCATGAGGAGAGATCCCTGGTTCCACCATAGGGAGAGTCCCCTGGTTCCACCATGAGGAGAGTTCCCTGGTTCCACCATGAGGAGAGTCCCCTGGTTCTACCATGAGGAGAGTTCCCTGGTTCCACCATGAGGAGAGTTCCCTGGTTCCACCATGAGGAGAGTTCCCTGGTTCCACCATGAGGAGAGATCCCTGGTTCCACCATAGGGAGAGTCCCCAGTTCCACCATGGTTCCACCATAGGGAGAGTCCCCTGGTTCTACCATTTTTCCACCATAATGAGAGTTCCCTGGTTCCACCATGGTTCCACCATAGGGAGAGTCCCCTGGTTCTACCATTTTTCCACCATAATGAGAGTTCCCTGGTTCCACTATGGTTCCACCATAGGAAGAGTTCCCTGTTTTCACCATAAGGAGAGTTCCATGGTTCTGCCATGATGAGAGTTCCATGGTTCCACCATGAAGAGAGATCCCCAGTTCCACCATAGGGAGAGTCCCCTGGTTCAACCATAATGAGACTTCCCTGGTTCCACCATGGTTCCACCATAGGAAGAGTTCCCTGGTTTCACCATGAAGACAGTTCCCTGGTTCCACCATGATTCTACAACAGGGAAAGTTCCCTGGTTCTACGATGGTTCCACCATAATGAGAGTTCCCTGGTTCCACCACAGGGACAGTCCCCTGGTTCTACCATGGTTCCACCACAATGAGAGTTCCCTGGTTCCACCCAGACCTACCCGCTGTGCTTCATGTTGGGAGGTTTGTCCATCCGGACAGCCAGTCTGATCCTCAGCTCCGTGTCCTGGCTGCTCTTGGGAACCAGCATCCGGTGGAGCTCCGCCTGCTTGGGTCCGTTGGTGGTGGGGTTCAGCACCACCTGCAACAATCCACCAGGGATCACTGTACTTTTGGATATATGGTTATCAACATTTTATACAAGTGACACAAAACAGACACAGAAAAGTGACATTTAGAAAGCAAAGAGCAGCAAAGGTGAAGCAGTGTTCTCCTGGTCCTCCATCACATCGGTCCTCCTCTTCCTGTGCAGAACAGTGACCTGCTCCAGAACTCAACATTCTTTAACCAACGTTGAGAGGAAATATCTGCTTTTATAGAACTGGAGCCTCGTCTCCCTGCTGCAACGCTTCATTCATCTCTTTGAATCTTTTCATTTGTCTGGACTCAAGAAGCTGAAGTGAAGACGCTGATTTGAAAGCAGAAGCACCGAGTGTGGCGGCGGCGGCGGCGGCGGCGGCGGCGGCGGCAGCGGCAGACTCACCCGGCCCAGCTCCTTGTCCTCCAGGGCCAGAACCCCGGTGCTCTCAGTGAACAGCTTCACCTTGACTGAAGGCAGCGGCTGGGTGGTGGTGAAGTCGCCCTGAGTGCCCCACCTGAAACACACACACCTGTGGTCAAACCCTGGAGGGCGGAGCCTCTTCCCTACGTCTTTCCTATGTCTTCCCTTCATCTTCCCTACGTCTTTCCTATGTCTTCCCTACGTCTTCCCTACGTCTTCGCTCCATCTTCCCTTCATCTTCCCTACGTCTTTCCTATGTCATCATTTCATCTTCCCTACGTCTTCCGTACGTCATCCCTTCGTCCTCCGCCCAACATCACAGCAGTCCATCAAGAAGAAGGACGCCATACGTCTGGACAAAATAGTGAGGGAGGCCGACTCTGTGGTGGACACAGAACTGGACAGTCGGACATCTGTGTCTGAACGACGGGCACTGGACAGGCTCCTGTCAATCATAGACAACCCACTGCATCCACTGTCCAGCACCACCTCCAGGCTCGGGAGCAGCTTCAGTGACCGGTCGCTGTCCTTGTCCTGCTCCACTGACCGACTGAGGAAACCTTTCCTCCCTCATGAGACGGTTTAACTCCTCCAAGGGACTTACAAGTTAAAAAACTGTGGACAACGGTACTAGAGGGGACCGTGGTACCCATGGGTACTAGAGGGGACCCTGATACCCAAGGGTACTAGAGGGGACCCTGATACCCAAGGGTACTAGACCCTATTGTATGTAAAGCTTTAGTTTTCTTTATTCCAGTTCTGTTGATGCTGCTGAAACTGTGAATTTCCCCACAGGGATGAATAAAGTATCTATCTATCTATCTATCTATCTATCTATCTATCTATCTATCTATCTATCTATCTATCTATCTATCTATCTATCTATCTATCACTCCAAACCCTCCTACTAAATGCTGCAGGGCTCCTTCGTCTCTCCGCCACATCGCTGCTCCATCCTGCTCTCCCTCCATCCTGCTCTGAATCCTACTCTCCCTCCTTCTCTCCATCCTGCTCTCCCTCCATCCTTGCTGCTGCTTCTTCTGCCGTGGCGGCCGCCACTTGGCCCCGCCCACCTCCCGCCCGCCTGCGACAGACGCTCGCCTCCTCTAGGTGGCGACTCTCTCCGCTCGCACCAGGGATCCGCCACCGTGGCTCCTCCCACATCCCGTTGCCTGCGTCAGGCTCTTATGCCTGTTTTGATGGTCGTCCGAGGCGACGGGCAAATCGTTCCTCTCTCCGCTCCTGCTCCCGATGGAATCCTCGCCGTCCTGGCCTCCGCTTTCTGGTGCTCAGAGCCGCCGGAGCTCCTCCACTGCTCTGGTTAAGTCTGGACTCTCCAGCCTTCCTCTTAGTTTTCTACGTCTACGTCCGTTTTGTGCCGGTTTCATTCCACGCTCAAAATCCCTCAGAGACGATTGGAGCTCTGAACCCCAGCCAGGCGTCCTTCTTTCTCCCCATGGCTGCTCCTGCTTCCTGAAGCTCCTCCTCTGCAACATGGCCGCTCAGAATGATTCAGGCCACTCATCCAGAGGCGACCAGGTCTCAGCAGCGAGGCACACGGTCGTCCTCAGTCCACACGTCCTGGACTCGCCTCCTCGTAGTTCACGTCAAATAACTGGTGGCGGCTCATTGTCATCTCAACTAATCACGTGCTCTCATCCAGATACACCGCCGCCACCGCCGCCACCGCTGCTCTCGATGGGCCTCAATGTCGCTCTACCTCTAAAAATAAATCTTTATTCACACAGCCCTGCATATCCACCTGGTTCAGAGCTGCAATGAGCAGCCAGACCTGTAGGGGGCAGTGTAAGGAGAAGCATGATGCCATGAGAAAAAACACATGACGAATTGTGACGTAGATCTTCAGCTCCACTCGTTCCACACTGAGACACGGAGTTTATCCAGAACTCCACTGGGGCTGCAGTTTTCAGGAATCATCGTTTGGGGCGACTCCGAGCTGCGTTTATGTGTAAATGCAAGAAATATCACAGTTTTTTTTTAAAATACCCGAGTACCAGGGTGGAATAAGGCCTCAGGCAGTTTGACAGAACACATATATATTTTAGTACGGAGTCTTTTTGAAAATAAGGCAGGTGTGCAAATATAATTGAAGTAAAATGAAAGTTGTACTGTTTTCATAAAGCTTCAGCGAGTCCAAAGAGGAACTCCAGAGTCACAAGAGGCTCTGGAGCTGCAGGTTTCTGACCTCTGGTTCATCTGAGCCTGGAGAAGCTGCTGCCGCCTTTCAAACAGTTTCCAGGTATTTGATTTGGTGCAAAATCACCAGAAATCATAAAGATTATAGAGTCCTGGGAGTAAGTAGTCAGAGTGTGTACAGTGTGTATTGAGAGTGTGTACAGTGTGTATTGAGAGTGTACAGTGTGTGTATTGAGAGTGTGTACAGTGTGTATTGAGAGTGTGTACAGTGTGTATTGAGAGTGCGTATTCAGTGTGTATTCAAAGTGTGTATTGAGTGTGTACAGTGTGTGTTGAGTGTGTATTGAGAGTGTGTACAGTGTGTACAGAGTGTGTTGAGAGTGTGTACAGTGTGTGTTGAGAGTGTGTATTGAGTGTGTTGAGAGTGTGTATTGAGAGTGTTGAGAGTGTGTATTGAGAGTGTGTACAGTGTGTGTTGAGTGTGTACAGTGTGTATTGAGAGTGTGTACAGTGTGTATTGAGAGTGTGTACAGCGTGTATAGCGTGTGTTAAGTGTGTACAGTGTGTACAGTGTGTTGAGTGTGTATTGAGAGTGCGCAGTGTGTACTGAGAGTGTATAGTGTGTATTGAGAGTGTATAGTGTGTATTGAGTGTGTGTTGAGTGTGTATTGAGTGTGCAGTGTGTGTTGAGAGTGTGTATTTAGAGTGTACAGTGTGTGTTGAGAGTGTGTACAGTGTGTGTTGAGTGTGTACAGTGTGTACAGTGTGTACAGTGTGTGTTGAGTGTGTGTACAGTGTGTACAGTGTGTGTTGTCCTCACTGTGGCCTGGAGGCCTCGGCCTGGTCCGTCTGCAGCTTCTCCCCTCCCTCCACCTCCATGGTACAGTAGACAATGCGGTTGGGTGCCACAGACTTCAGGCCCAGGACCTCCATGATGACGATCTGAGGACAGAGGACAGTCCTCCTCAGACTCCTCCGTCTGCATCCCTTTATCCTCACACTCCTCCATCTACACGCCTTCATTCACACACTGGTGGTGAATCGGTGTTAACGCCGCAGGCAGGCGTACGTTAGCGTCGTTACCATAGTTATACTGGACTGGAAGACGGCGTCTATCGGTCGAACGCAGTAGAAGTGGTGTTCACCAGCGAGCGCCAGATTCCCTGTCTCTCAATGGACAGCCAGCGTAACGACACTAATCACAGCGTAACGACACTAGTGACAGCGTAACGACACTAGTGACAGCGTAACGACACTAATCACAGCGTAATGACACTAATTACAGTGTAACGACACTAATCACAGCGTAACGACACTAGTGACAGCGTAACGACACTAATCACAGCGTAATGACACTAATCACAGCGTAACGACACTAGTGACAGCGTAACGACACTAATCACAGCGTAATGACACTAATCACAGCGTAACGACACCAGTGACAGCGTAATGACACTAATCACAGCGTAACGACACTAATCACAGCGTAATGACACTAATCACAGCGTAACTACACTAGTGACAGCGTAACGACACTAGCGACAGCGTAACGACACTAATCAGTGCGTAACGACACTAGTGACAGCGTAACGACACTAATCACAGCGTAACGACACTAGTGACAGCGTAACGACACTAGTGACAGCGTAATGACACTAATCACAGCGTAACGACACTAGTGACAGCGTAACGACACTAGTGACAGCGTAACGACACTAGTGACAGCGTAACGACACTAGTGACAGCGTAACGACACTAGTGACAGCGTAATGACACTAATCACAGCGTAACGACACTAGTGACAGCGTAATGACACTAGTCACAGCGTAACGACACTAGTGACAGCGTAACGACACTAGTGACAGCGTAATGACACTAATCACAGCGTAACGACACTAGTGACAGCGTAATGACACTAGTCACAGCGTAACGACACTAGTGACAGCGTAACAACACTAGTGACAGCTTAATGACACTTGCGACAGCGTAACGACACTAATCACAGCGTAACGACACTAGTGACAGCGTAACGACACTAATGACAGCGTAACGACACTAGTGACAGCGTAACGACACTAGTCACAGCGTAACGACACTAGTGACAGCGTAACGACACTAGTGACAGCGTAACTACACTAGTGACAGCGTAACGACACTAGCCACAGCGTAACGACACGAGCCACAGCGTAACGACACTAGTGACAGCGTAACGACACGAGCCACAGCGTAACGACACTAGTGACAGCGTAACTACACTAGTGACAGCGTAACGACACTAGCCACAGCGTAACGACACGAGCCACAGCGTAACGACACTAGTGACAGCGTAACGACACTAGTGACAGCGTAACGACACTAGCCACAGCGTAACGACACGAGCCACAGCGTAACGACACTAGCCACAGCGTAACGACAATAGTGACAGCGTAACGACACTAATCACAGCGTAATGACACTAATCACAGCGTAACGACACTAATCACAGCGTAACGACACTAGTGACAGCGTAAGACACTAATCACAGCGTAACGACACTAGCCACAGCGTAACGACACGAGCCACAGCGTAACGACACTAGTGACAGCGTAACGACAATAGTGACAGCGTAACGACACTAATCACAGCGTAACGACACTAATCACAGCGTAACGACACTAGTGACAGCGTAAGACACTAATCACAGCGTAATGACACTAATCAGTGCGTAACGACACTAATCACAGCGTAACGACACTAATCACAGCGTAACGACACTAGTGACAGCGTAAGACACTAGTGACAGCGTAACGACACTAATCAGTGCGTAACGACACTAATCAGTGCGTAACGACACTAATCACAGCGTAACGGGCGCAGGCGGGAACGCCGCTCGCTTTCAAACATTAGCCTTGGCTAAAGTGTTTTCCTCCTTGATTCTTGGCACGCCGCCATAACTCTGGATGTTTCAGGACAATGTGTGACGAACCTCGAGGGTGAAGGACAGAACCACGTCGGACTTGGACAGGACGTCGGCCTCGTCCATGTCCAGGAAGGAGTTGTTCATGGACGAACGTTTGAGCTTCTGCTTGAAGTCGGCGCCCCCTCTGGCCACCGGCAGGCTCTCCAGGTTGGCCATCAGCAGGTTGACGGCCGAACGCAGCTCCTCCACGTACAGGGCCTCCATGTCGGCCGACACGAACGTCGGATATCTCCGCTCCTGGAACCAGTCAACCAGAGTCCGACTCAACAATCTGCAAACTTTATGAGGAGAGACTCTTCTGCAACGCTCCCCTGAGAAATCCTGTCTGGAGCCGCCAGTTATTTAGATATTTATTTAGACTTTGTGCTGTAAAGACATGATTCATTTCATGTCTTAATCCATTTGAACGGAACACAGCACCTTAATGAACAGACAACCAGTGACGTAAATATGCTGGATTTAGCTCCCTCAGACACACCTGTGCAGTATTCATGCTGTATAACAGCACCTTGATCTGCCACACCTGTGAGGTGGGAGGGGTTACCTCAGCAAAGGAGACGTGCTCACTAACACATTTAGACAGATCTGTGAACAATGGTGAGAGAAATATGTCTTTTGTGTTTATAGAAAATGTTTGACATCTTTGAGTTCAGCTCATGAAATCTGGGAGTGTTGAGTTTATATTTGTGTTCAGTGTATATCGGTCCCTAAAACGCTAACGTTAAGGTGCCTTATGTTTGAGAACATGAACAGATGAGACTCCTACACTAAAAGTAGAATGGAGGCAGAGCTTTCAGCTTTCAGGTTCCTCTGATGTGGAACCAGATCCCAGTTTCAGTTAGGGAGGCTGAACCAGTCTCTACTTTTAAGGTTCTACTCAAGACTTTTCTATTTACTGAAGCTACAGTGAGGACTGCTTCAAGACACTTTCAAACTCTCTCTCTCTACCGCTCTCTCTACCTCTCTCTCTATCTCTCTACCTCTCGCTACTGCTCTCTCTACCTCTCTCTACTTCTCTCTCTATCTCTCTACCTGTCTCTACCTCTCACTCTACCTCTAGCTCTCTCTCTACCTCCCTCTCGACCTCTCTCTCTACCTCCCTCTCTACCTATCTTTACCTCTCTCTCTATCTCCCTCTCTACCTGTCTCTACCTCTCTCTCTCTACCTCCCTCTCTACCTATCTTTACCTCTCACTCTACCTCCCTCTCTACCTCTCTCTCTATCTCCCTCTCTACCTGTCTCCACCTCCCTCTCTACCTCTACTTCTCTCTCTACCTGTGTCTACCTCTCTCTCTCTCTCTACCTGTCTCTACCTCTACCTCCCTCTCTACCTGTCTCCACCTCTCTATCTACCTCTCTCTCTACCTCCCTCTCTACCTGTCTCCACCTCTCTATCTACCTCTACCTCTCTCTCTACCTCTACCTCTCTACCTCCCTCTCTACCTCTCTCTCTACCTCTACCTCACTCTCTACCTCTCTACCTCTCTCACTACCTCCCTCTCTACCTACCTCAACCTCCCTCTCTACCTGTCTCTACCTCTCTCTACCTCTACCTCTACCTCTCTCTCTCTACCTCCCCCTACCCAAACTAAGGTTTGTATCTCCCCACAATCTATCGCTCTGTCTATCCTCTCCTTTCCTCTCCTCTATCCCCACTGAGACTCATACACTGATGAGAACATGAACAGATGAGCCTCCTCATACACTGATGAGAACATGAAGCTCCTCACCCTGGCGATATTCTCAGCCAGTTGCAGCCGTCCGTCCAGCTCCCGGCGGATCTGAGCCGCCTGCTCGTCCACGTTGTCCAGCTGGAAAACAAACACAGCGAGTGATGAGACCTGGAACACTCACACAGGTGGAGGATGGGTGGGGCATCAGGGGCGGAGACAAGTCCTCCACCCAAAAAACTCTGCGGAGACGAAGCACATCATCAGGTTGAAGGCCTCTGGAGCAACGCCAGCAGTTAAAAGCTGGTTCTGTCCAGTGATTGCAGAGCAGAAAGAGAGCGCTGAGGCGGCTCCCGCTCTGTGAGGCGGCTGAGCTGCTCGCTCTGTGAGGCGGCTGAGCTGCTCGCTTTGCAAGGCGGCTGCTCAGTCTGTGAGGCGGCTGAGCTGCTCGCTCTGTGAGGCGGCTGAGCTGCTCGCTCTGTGAGGCGGCTGAGCTGCTCGCTCTGTGAGGCGGCTGCTTGCTGGCTTACAACTTGTTCTGGTATCGTTACTGTGACAAGGAGGTCAGTATAGTAGAGCAGCAAAGAACATACACACTCATGCACACACTGATAGTAGTGGAACCAGGGGTTCACCGTAACTTTATTCAGTTTATTGAGTGAAGTTCCTCCCTTGTGCTGAGCTCTGCCTGTTATAAGGGGTCAACTGGAACATATCATGTGTTCTTTATAGGAGGGTTAACTGGAACATATCATGTGTACGTCCGATTTGTCCCTCCTGTCTCCTTCTCTATCCACTTCTCCTTCACCCTGGAAGTGTTTAGTGTGGCGGCCATGATAAGGACTGTCTGAATTCTCAATAAGCAAAGGAAAGGAGGCTCATTGCTTCCTTTAGAACCTCCTTTAGCCTAGGAAACACTGATGCTTCCTGTAGAACCTCCTTTAGCCTAGGAACCACTGATGCTTCATTTAGAACCTCCTTTAGCCTAAGAAACACTGATGCTTCCTTTAGAACCTCCTTTAGCCTAGGAACCGCTGATGCTTCATTTAGAACCTCCTTTAGCCTAGGAACCACTGATGCTTCCTTTAGAACCTCCTTTAGCCTAAGAAACACTGATGCTTCCTTTAGAACCTCCTTTAGCCTAGGAACCACTGATGCTTCCTTTAGAACCTCCTTTAGCCTAGGAACCGCTGATGCTTCATTTAGAACCTCCTTTAGCCTAGGAACCACTGATGCTTCCTTTAGAACCTCCTTTAGCCTAAGAAACACTGATGCTTCCTTTGGAACCTCCTTTAGCCTTGGAACCTCTGATGCTTCCTTTAGAACCTCCTTTAGCCTTGGAACCTCTGATGCTTCCTTTACCAAAGGAGACCAGCTCATGTTCCCCCACAATTCCTTGCGGCGACAACATTTAGAGGGACCCGCTCATCGGAGCGTTCAGGGAAACTCACTGTGTTGTAACTGTTCATTTCATTATTCCGCCAGGCCTCTAGGGGGCACAATTATTTCAATTACGCTCTGTCACTAAGCAGTTGAGCCGACGTACTCTCACCCAATGGCTGCACATTCTCCCAGCTTCAGTAGCTTCAATGCTAATCATCTTTCTACGTCCTCCGAGTTGTTTCTAGCCCTTTGAGTGGCAAAATACACTCACCAGCCACTTTATTGGGTACACCTTGCTAGTACCAGGTTGGACCCCTTTTGCCTTCAGAACTGCCTTAATCCTTGGTGGCCTAGATTCAACAAGGTACTGGAGACGTTCCTCAGAGACGTTGGTCCATATTGACATGATAGCGTCACACAGTTGCTGCAGATTTGTCGGCTGCACATCCAGGATGTGAATCTCCCGTTCCACTACATCCCAAAGGTTCTACTGGATGGAGATCTGGTGACTGTGGAGGTCATTTGAGTCCAGTGAACTCATTGTCATGTTCAAGGAACCAGTCTGAGATGATTGGTGCTTTATGACATGGTGCGTTATCCTGCTGGAAGGAGCCGTCAGAAGAGACTGTGGTCATAAAGGGATGGACATGGTCAGCAACAATACTCAGGGAGGCTGTGGCGTTAATACGATGCTCAATTGGTACTAAGGGGCCCAAAGTGTGCCAAGAAAGTATCCCCCACACCATGACACCACCACCACCACCCTGAACCGTTGATACAAGGCAGGATGGATCCCTGTTTTTATGTTGTTGACGCCAAATTCTGACCCGACCATCCGAATGTCGCAGCAGAAATGGAGACTCATCAGACCAGGCAACGTTTTTCCAGTCTTCTATAGTCCAGTTTTGGTGAGGCTGTGGGGGTTGGAGCCTCAGTTTCCTGTTCTTAGCTGACAGGAGTGGCACCCGGTGTGGTCTTCTGCTGCTGGAGCCCCTCCCCCTCAAGGTTCCAGGTGTTGTGCGTTCAGAGACGTTCTCCTGCAGACCTCGGGTGTAACCAGTGGTTACTTGAGTTACTGTGGCCGTTCTATCAGCTCCAACCAGTCTGGACATTCTCCTCTGACCTCTGGCATCAACAAGACATTTGGCCCACAGAACTGCCGCTCACTGGATATTTTCTCTTCTTCGGACCATTCTCTGTAAACCCTAGAGATGGTTGTGGGTGAAAATCCCAGTAGATCAGCAGAAATACCAACAACCAAGCCACGTTCAAAGTCACTTAAATCCCCTTTCTTCTCCATCCTGATGCTGGTTTGAGCTGCAGCAGGTCGTCTGGACCATGTCTACATGCCTGAAGGCATTGAGCTGCTGCCATGTGATTGGCTGATTAGACATTTGCGTTAGTGAGCAGTTGGACAGGTGGACCTAATAAAGTGGCCAGTGAGTGTAAGTGAGTAAACAATATTGTTAGAGTATATATTTCTAGATGTTATATGTTTACAGTGTTGTGACTGTCATTCTCCTGGTATGTTGTAATGTAATAACGGCTCTGAGGCTTCCGGCTTACCTGTTATGTAGTATGTAGTTTATTTTCAGCTTATATTCAGCTTACTAATCAATAGTACTTCTGATATGTCAGAAGCAATTTGTGTTGTTATTGACAAAGGTATGTATGTGCATTTCAGTTTCACACTTCTTTGTATTAAATCCGTCCAATTACAACACTGGCCTGTTCCTTGGAGGATGCAGTACAGAGAAGAGTTTAGCTGGCTGTTAATCCCAGTATAGGACAGGACAGGCGTCACACTGGGTGTAACAGTACACTCAGGATGACTGAAAAAGGAGCAGATCATGTAAGTTACCAAAGCAATAATCTGCCTAGAACCACTTGAAATCATCTAGAACCCAGATGAACTTTTTGTAGTTCATTTTCAGAAACTTGTAGTTCTTTCCCCACCATGGCAGACGTCGCTAACTAGAGCCGCTGTCACATAATTATGATGTCACTAAGTGAAAGGGCTGTCCGACTGCCTCACCACCGTGATCACCTTTACTAACTCCTTTAGGAAGCCTCCTAACACCTTTCCTTATCTCCTTTAGGAAGCCTCCTAACACCTTTCCTAACTCCTTTAGGAAGCCTCCTAACACCTTTCCTTATCTCCTTTAGGAAGCCTCCTAACACCTTTCCTAACTCCTTTAGGAAGCCTCCTAACACCTTTCCTTATCTCCTTTAGTAAGTTTCCTAACACCTTTCACTAACTCCTTTAGGAAGCCTCCTAACACCTTTCCTTAACCCTGTGATGTCATCCAGGGGTTAAGATAAAGTCCATAGATAAGGAGATAGGAGGGACAATTCCGACTTACCCCATGTGTTCTTTATAGGAGGGTTAACTGGAACATACCATGCGTTCTGCTCTTCATAGGGGAGGTTAACTGGAACGTACCATGTGTTAATTGATCAGGGGATTCTCATTCTTTATTGAATATAAAGTGAATCTCTGCTGCACATGAAGGGGAAAATGTGTCAGAAGATTTGATGGTTTGAATATGATTTTTCTTCACAATGTATTTCGTTTGTGTTTTTGAGGGAAGATATTCCTTCTCAGCGGTCTGACTGTTTAACGCTCCACCGTCCTGCAGCACATCGAGCACGATTCAAAGAGCTTGTGGAGCGTTTGGTTTG
Source organism: Lipophrys pholis (assembly GCF_963383615.2). Taxonomy (NCBI): domain Eukaryota; kingdom Metazoa; phylum Chordata; class Actinopteri; order Blenniiformes; family Blenniidae; genus Lipophrys; species Lipophrys pholis. The sequence continues at coordinate 1,802,021 of NC_137631.1, read as the reverse complement.
TATCAGCCATCTCTCAGACTTGTGTACGTCCTGAAGTTTTAACTGCTTGAATATACCTGCTGTTTTTATATGTTCAATACTACTGTTGGGCCCGGAAGCTGCATCCCTGCACCTCACCACCAGGGGGATCCACCAACTCCATCCACAGCCGGAGGAAACGCCCAGGAAGCTCTGAAGCCGACCCCGCTCTGATTGGCCAAGGCCATCGTGAAACCACCAGGGAACCGGAACATGATGGTATAAAAGTCCGACCCGCGAAAACAAACCATCTCCAAGACGGACTCGCGTCGATCCAGACACAGGACTTCGTACGGGAACACAAAGAGCAGCGTGTTAACTCACGAGGACCGGGTCGGAACTTTTTAACTGGCTGGGCGAGCTGGAAAAGCTGTGGGATTACTTTCTTTTCACCTTCCCGTGGGCTCACCACCTGCAGGAAGGTTCTTAATCGGTGCATTGTGATCTGGGTGACAGTGCTCAGACTGAAACCCCCGCGACCCGGAAACGGATAAGCGGAAGAAAATGAATGAATGAATGAATTAAGAATTTTTCATTATGCTTTTTTTTGATAATTTAACTTTTAAGTCATTACTTAATTACTTTAGTTGTTAATGAGTAAATGACCGTTTACTTCCATTAATAATTAAAATTTTTCATAAATTCCAGTGACTTATTACTTGCAGTAATTTAACGCTAATAACCAACCATAAATCCCAACAATACCTTAACTATGTCTGCTGTAGTTACTCACCCTGCTGCTGGCCGCAGGTCTGCGCAGGTCTCCGCAGGTCTGCTACTGGATATAATCACTTCATAATCTAAACTCTTTTCTTACCGCTTGTCATGTAATGCTCTCGCCCAGTCTCGAGGATGAATAAAGTTTTTCTGACTCCAATTCTGTCGTTTGATATTGTTTATTTTTTTTACCGACAAGGTGGTGAAGGATGTTTTTACATGTTTGGACTGCAGCTGCAGTCTTCCTCAGAGCGTCGCCTGATGTTTGACCACGTGTCGGTAAAAAGAAAAGAAACCGTATCATAAGGTTAAAAGCATATAATGAACTTAATTCAGCTTAGATTCAGGGGCGAGCTCCAGACCCCCGAGACCCTGGTCCTGACAGAAATATGTGTGAAGTAGAGTTTACGGTGCTGCACATGTGGTAAAGATAGAAGTAGTGAGAGATTATTTTGTTCCCCACAGAGAAAACCTTTTGACCTACTTCATGGCACATCAAGTTAAAAACTACATTCTGCACGCCATGTCTTCCCCTTTAAATCTTTCTTTAGCTCTGCCGTCAACACAGTGAAGACTGCCGATGGAGTGGCTGTTAAATTCCGTACGTTGGGAAGAAAATATAGCATTAACCATCAGAATGACAGAAAACAGGAGTCAGCGAGAGTCAACGCGGAGAAGGAAGTTTAAATAAAATCCAGCATGGTTTGCTCACTCCGCAGAAATCCGGTTTCACAAATCAGGAAGTGATAACGGAGGCTCTGAGATGACGAGCGGGAGACAAAAGTTAAAGTGACAGGTGGAACCTTCTGAGCTGATAACAGGAAGAAAAGATAAGCTGCTCCCCAGAGAGCACGTCTCCTTCACTCCGATCAGTCCGCCACTGAAAGTAGGTCCTAACTTCCATGAAGAGCACGGCTGGACGGGTTGTGTTGGTGTTCCGCCAATCGTCTGATCCTCGGTGGGGGGGGTCGGGGCATCGAGGGGCAACTGAGAATCAATAAACCAGGTTTTGTTCTGAGTGCGATTCCCACCGGCAGCACATCAGAGGCAGAGCAGTTGTTGACTGGATTCACCTTCATGCAGGGACTTCCTGTTCGGCTCCATCTCAGCCGGGCAGCGTTTCCTGGCTTCTGTTAGAAAACGGACTTCCTGTATATTATCCGTGGAACAGCACGCTAAGCGAGAGCAAGTGGAAAAGCCGCCCTGATCTTCAGGGGGAACAAGAGTACTGTCTAGAATACCGTGGAGTTCCTAATAGAAGAGCACCAGCACTCACGATGCACGTCTATAGGGAACCGGACAGGATTTGCATTTGCTGAAGAGCGGCCATGAAGAGCGGCCATGAAGAGCGGCCATGAAGAGCGGCCATGAAGAGCGCCAATAAGCACAACACCAAGAGTTTTGGGGAAAAGAATCTGGTCAGATTCCAAAGGGAAGTCTGAGCAGCAAACCTGACGGACAGGTTTGGTTCTTGACGTCGTATCGTAGCTCCGAGTCAACAGACGAGCCGAACGGCGCCAGACGGCGTTTGGATCCTCAGATGGTCTTTGATCAGAAGCTGAGCTGCTGGAGGAGACGCCGACCTCGTCTGCTGCGTCGCCCGGAGGAAACTGGCGCCGCTCCGTCGTCCTGCAACACTGCCGCCACTCTTCTAATGTTTCCCGTCTGATAAATTCCATCTCAAGTTTGGTATTTTCAACAGTCCAACAGTGGATTTGAGCTTTGAACAAGGAACTTTATGGAATTGATGGGATATTAAAAGCTTCATGACGAGCGTCAGCTGCTCCTCAGTTCAACTAGGTAAGGACATACTTCTGGAAATTGTTTTGCCAAATGCATTATGGGTAATTTAGCTTCCCAAGTCCACACAGGTGCAGTATTGACGCATCCTGGATAAAGTGGGCGGAGCCAGAACACATTCGGGTATTTCCTGCGTACTCGGGGAGATGTGTACTTTGAACTGGATCAGTACTTGGTCTCCCACTGATGGCGTTTCACAATTTCTCCAGAACTCAAGTACAGACACGTACTCGTGTTGAGACACGGCCTTGGTGAATGTTTCTGGTACCGACCAGCGACCGGACGCCATTTAAAGGTTTAGTTTGTACCAGAGAAGCAGGATGTTAAAGAAAGCAGAGCTTCAGCCTCACTCCTCTGGCTTCTACTGGCGGACGGATAGATCCAAATGTTGATGATCAATACTGACGTTGGTCTGGATCCGGACCGATCCAGATCAATAAGAGGGACCGTTTGACTCTCTCTGCTGGATGCCGCTCCGTCCTGAACTCTTTATTTTTTCTGTTTAACAACAAACGTTTCCTAAATTCTCTTCTAGGTTTAACTAATTAATAAACCACAGGAACAATCATAGAAACACTTTAAGGTCATGAAGTTTTAGCTCTTTGATGAAGCACTAACCTCCAATATTAAAAAGTATCAGCATCAGCGATGCCGGCCCAGTATTTACTTGGTAGCAGTAATGCACACAACTACTGGCTTCCTGTCTCCTTCAGAATAGTTGTGAAGATTTTATTGCTGGTTTTCAAGGTGTTCAGCGGGTGGGCACCTTCTTATTTATCCAAGCTTTTACACCTTCATACTGCAGTTTTATGGCTGAAGTCTGCAAATCAGATGGACCTTAAAGTTCCCAGATCCAGACTCTTCTGAAGCTGGACCCCGTCTGTGGAACCACTTCGTGTCCCAGTAAGAACCACGGCACACGTACTCACTGGCTTTTAACACTGGCTGAGCACGGACACTGGAGCTCTGTGGCTTTGTTTTCACCCTGATTGTTGTATTTATCTATTTAACTGTGAAGCACTTTGACCAACCTTGGTTGATGTTTTAAAATGTGCCGTACAAAGTTGGACTGGATTGTGAAAAAAGAGGTGATCAGTCCTGGATTCAGACGCAGCAGTAAAATCCACCACAGCTCCAGAAGAACAACGTTCCAGTTCAGTGATGTGAAACAGCGGCTGTGCTAAAATTAACCACAAATACTCAGATGTCAGCACGTTTTGTCACCATGACTTCCATTATGCGCAGCGTTTCCCGTCCTGCCTGCCAGAGCGTTTCTATGGCAACCAGCCGTCACACGAAGCTGAGTGTCGGCACGCCAAACCGCGAGACTCGGACGCACACACCCAGAATCAGTCCATGATGGGACCAGGCTCAGATCCAGAACGGCCAAACTGTCGAACCACGACAGTGAAGGTCAGTAAAGTGTAAAACACTTTCATCCTGTTCAGAAAACACAGAATCTCAGGAAAAAAACTGGATTTGTACTTTTTTCCTCTTGAAAAACATTTTGATTCTCACAGTTTTTTTTAAGGGAAAAATGCAGTAAAATAGCAGGAAGGAGGTAGTGAGCTCTCAGAAACACTCCTGGATCATTCACGCATCTGCTTTCCTACTTTTTCTTTTCGTTTTTCTTTATTCATTTCATTTTTATATTCTTGATGAATAAAAGCAGTTGTAATCATTAGTTTTAGCTATTTTATCCTCTTTTGTTGCAGTTCCAGACGTTTTACCTCCCCAACCCTTCAGGTGGCGTCTCGACACGGATTTCTTTTGGAACCGGCCAATCGCTGAGCAGCTCCAACAGTTATTGTAATTGCGTGACTTGAGGGTAAACCAAAGCAACATGGCGGCTTCCTGTTTCACCAACAACTGTTCAGTGAAAAGCTTTTCTGACTTCTGGCCTTGTTTTGTTCCACCACTGCGAGTTCAGACGTTTTCACAAAAATTCCTGATGTCTCCGACCTCTGCACGGCCGCGTACCCAGCATGCACCACCGCTTACCCAGCATGCACCGCCGCTTACCCAGCATGCACCTCCGCTTACCCAGCATGCACCACCGCGTACCCAGCATGCACCGCCGCTTACCCAGCATGCACCACCGCGTACCGAGCCAGCATGCACCACCGCGTACCCAGCATGCACCACCGCGTACCCAGCATGCACCGCCGCTCACCCAGCATGCATCATCGCGTACCCGGCCATCATGTACCACCGCGTACCTAGCATGCACCACCGCGTACCAAGCCAGCATGCACCGCCGCGTACCCGGCCAGCATGCACCACCGCGTACCCAGCCAGCATGCACCACGGCATACCCAGCATGCACCACCGCGTACCCAGCATGCACCACCGCGTACCCAGCATGCACCGCCGCTCACCCAGCATGCATCATCGCGTACCCGGCCATCATGTACCACCGCGTACCTAGCATGCACCACCGCGTACCAAGCCAGCATGCACCGCCGCGTACCCGGCCAGCATGCACCACCGCGTACCCGGCCAGCATGCACCACCGCGTACCCAGCATGCACCACCGCGTACCCAGCCAGCATGCACCACCGCGTACCCAGCATGCACCACCGCGTACCCAGCATGCACCACCGCGTACCCAGCCAGCATGCACCACGGCATACCCAGCATGCACCACCGCGTACCCAGCATGCACCACCGCGTACCCAGCATGCACCGCAGCGCATTACGCATTGACCAGCGGTCTGCAACCTGTGGCTCTCTAGCCCCCCCTAATGGCATTGTACATTGTACTATTGGCTGGACATAGGAGAAAAGGTTGAGCAGCCAAACTGGATAAAATTGCATCAACAACAAAAAAACAAGGTAAAATGACTAAAATCCTGAAATCCGTACAAAAAAAACCAACTAATCGTCTTTGTAGCTAAAAGTGAAATATGTAAAATCACTAAAACAGATGAAAAAGTTGGAAAAAAACCTGAGACAGTCAAAATACTGAAAACAATTACAGCAGCTGGAGCAGACAGCCAGAACCACTGAAGTGGCCCCAACCATTCATCTCCAAATAAATAAATACAGAAATAAATATATACAGAGATAAATAAATACAGAAATAAATAAATTCATAAATAAATAAAAACAGAAATAAATAGGCTTTTTTAAGCCATTTAAAAAAACAACTAAAATATCTCAACAAATATATATTTTTTAATCCTCCACTAAAATAACAGCAAAAAATGCTAACTCCGCTCCGTTAGCCCCCTGCTAGCACCCTGCTAACTGCTCGGAGCTCACTGCTAATATCTGGGTTCTGCCAGGATCCAGGAACCCGGTGAGCTCAGTGACTCAGGCAGTGGATTATCTGTGTGCCACCGCTCAGTGTTTCACAGTGATGAAGTTACCCGACAGGCTGGTTAGCATCCATATGAGCTAACAGCTAATATGCTAGCGATGCTATCTCGGTTCTGCAAACAACAAATGGGACGACAGATGAAAAATAGCCTGTTGGCTAATTTTGGCATATTTACAGGAATGTTTATTAATATGCATTGTCCCTGAAATAAATAAATAAATAAATAAATAAATAAATAAATAAATAAATAAATAAATAAATAAATAAAATAAAATAAACCTGGCGCTGGCGAAGCTCTACCAAGAGTAGTTCTAGTTGCATATTTATTCTTTCATTGCAATTCCAGCTTTCTCACTGTTACTTTATTTAGCAGCTGATAGCTGAGATTAGACGTAAAGATCAGTGTGGTATTCAAATAAAATAACACCATGCCATTCTTCAGGGGGCGCTGAAGAGCTGCCGGTTGCTGGGCTGCATCGAATCCTCTGCAAAGTGAAAACTGGAAGCTATTAGTTTCCCCCGGGTTGTTGTGTCGCTGCCGTTAATTCCCACCGAGCAACAGGTCAAAACGTCTGGACCAGTCATTCTCACAGTGTGGTACATGTACCACTAGTGGTACTCGGGGCTCCCTCTAGTGGTACGCCAAAGGATCACTGAAATAAATATAAAAGCGCTGACATCAACAGTTATTCACGGTAGCAGGCAAGACTTGATGGCAAGAGGTGGAGGTTTTTAACCCTTTGGGCCCTGAAGCTCGTTTTGACTGTTTTCACTGCTGTTGCTTTTACCTTCAGATCTCACTAATACCCTAACTTAGTCTGTACTGCACCTGAAAACACGGGATTTAGCAGCTCTGTGAGAAAAGGCCTATCTACGCTTATTCTAGTGAAAAAAGTGACGTATTTTGTGTGTAAAATTACTTTTCACGTCGAGTCCCGGAGGATAGCGGGTGGCTAAGCGTAGCATTACGGGCGATCGTGACACAAAGTGCCGCCGTAACGCCGCCGTCACGCTGCCGTCACGCTGCCCGCCGATTACTAATATGGATGAACTGGACGGTGGAAGAGGAGATACTTCGATCGCTTCTAAAGCCGTTATCTACTTCATAATATTTATCGTCTGAAATACTCAGTCCGTGAATAAAGCATCATTTCCTGAAATGACAGCCATGTTTCAGTTTCGATTGGCTCGAAGCGGGGGCCATGTGACACGAGAAGGGAGGGGGGATCCCAGATCTATAGTAGAATGATAGAGAGACATTCGCTAGAATCCATTGACCATCTGTTTTATCATAGTTTTATTTTTAATCTTATTGTTCTTCCTCTGTGTGTGTGTGTGTGTGTGTGTGTGTGTGTGTGTGTGTGTGTGTGTGTGTGTGTGTGTGTGTGTGTGTGTTTCAGAAAGCAGCCATACAGCAGTGTGTGAAGTTCAGACAGCCTGTTTTGATTTTTTTTAATCAAGTACAGTACATTGTTCACTTAACATTTAAGTACAGTACAGTTTTATTTAATCTTTAAGAACAGTTTTTTGTTCGTTTGTTTTTCATTTAATTAAGTACAATGTTTACTTAACTTTTCTGTGCAATATATTTGAATTGAATCATTATTTAAGTACAGTCTTTTATTTTCCTATATTTAAGCGTCGTGTTACTAATCTAACTGTGTACAATGTTACAATGGCTGACAATATTAAATATACTTCTGAAGGAATAAAACCTCTGCCTTGTTTTTGATGAATGCTGAGGCTTACGAGGCTACTGTATAGTGTTGGTCAATATGGTGGTACTCGGAGAGCCAAGTATTTTCTGGGTGGTACTTGGTGTAAAAAGTTTGAGAACCACTGGTCTGGACGAACCCGCCTTCACTTCCTCACAGAGACTCCGCCTCCCCTGGACGACCGTCAGACGGCCGACGCTCCACCAATCGCAGAGATCAACTTGCCACGTTGACGAGGAGTTGATCAATAAAAGCAATAAAGCAGAACAGACCTGTGACGGAGGCTTTTTTTTCTTCTCTATGAGGAATGAATGAGGCGGTGATGTGAAGTAATCAGTGGAGCTTTAAGGGGCGGATTGTTGGCTCCACAGTCGCTATCGTCATGACGACTTTCAATAAGCCTCAGATTGATCCGTGCTGTGGATTTCATGGATCAATAAAGGAATCCTTCAGTTTAGACGACAATTGATTGAAAGCTGTGGGACGTTCAGAAGAACCGGGCCTCAGTGACTTCCGATGAGCTCGGTGGCAGTGACTCAACAGTGAAGCAGCTTCGGTAGCGGCTGGTTCATTTCACTGCATCCTGCAGTTTGGCCAGAGTACAGCGAGTACAAATACACACTAACGTGTTGGGAAATCTTGTTTTTGTCTCATAAAGAATGATGTGTCATCTTTGCAGTCTGGGTTTCCAGGGTCAGGACTTTTAAAACCTCTGTGCTACTTTTAGGAACTTTGAGAGTCGACAGTTCAGGAAGCAGGAGGATCTTTCTCAGAACAATTCAGTCTTTAGGAGGCGCTGTTCGACTTCATACACAAACTCCTGGACGATCATGTAAAGTAATAAAATTGTCTAAAACTTTTTCAAATCCCTCTCAGTCCCATTCCTGTGATTCTGTCTCCCTGAGGTGTTTTATTAGGAAAGTCTCCTCACAAAAAGCAATGAACTTTGAGTCTCAGGTTTCTGAACCAACGAGAGCACGAGGAAGACCAGCTGGGTTGGTGAGATGTTGGAAACTGGGTTATTTTAACCACTGGTTAAGCCCTAACCGCTGGTTAAATCCTTAACCCACCGTTAGCTAACCGACCATTAAATATGCGTTGTTTAAAACATGGTTAGTCATCCCGTTAGTTAACGTCGCCGTCAAAGTTAACATTGAGGTTAACAACAGTGGTTAGCGTCCCTGACGCTGCTCCGCCCACTTCCAAGGCTCCGCCCACTTCCAAGGCTCCATGCTTCCGTGTTTTGTCTTTAACGTAGTGGTGGAGGCAGCGCAGTGTTTTTATCTGCTCTATTAAACGACCATAAAACATAACAAACTCCGCTGCTGCCAGGATGTTAAAGAGGAAGATGAAAACTGAGCTGGATGATCAGAGGCTTCATGGTTCCTCTTCCTCTTTAATGTGACCAGAGAGAACCCTCTAGAGAGAACCCTCTAGAGAGAACCATCTAGAAAGTGGACTGAGTGGCCAGAGAGGAAAATAATAATAACGTGGGAAACAGATAATAAGTCGTTCCCTCAAATTAATAAAGTGAGGGAACCAGATCATTTAATCTCTGGATTGATGAAGGGAGAGGTCTGCATGAGGCAGCAGGGGGCGCTCCGCCATGAGACGCTCCACAGAACTTCTTTAAAATGAAGCCAGACTTCTGGTTCCTCAGGAACTACTAAACAAACTACAAACTACTGTAAATTAAAACTTAGAGTTTTTAGATGTAAAATGAGCCTTTTAATGGCTTCATGTGAAAGAGAACTTTAATCAGAGTGTTTACCTAGGTTACCATGGAAACGGCTGTAAAATAAGATATCCCTTTATTTATCTCGCATGTGGAGGAATTTGCAGTAGAGCAGTGTTCTATCATTCTACACCTCCATTCCTCCATGTTGAAGCTTTTGATTCAGACACGTCCAGAAATAAAGTGAAAGGAGCAGAAAGTCACTATGGAATGTTGGAATGGTGAAAAATAAGACCCAAGATCATTACTAATGATAAAGAGGAGAGACATGAGAATGAGATCTTCTCTTTCTGGACCAAGGTGAGTTTAACACGTCTGGACTTCACATGTTTAGTTAGAAAACACCAAGATCTAATGTGCTCCGTGGAAACGAGACTTTTAAAGCTGCAGAGCAGCAAATATGACGGGATGGAGGCGACATTGGTGAAAAATCTAATACGAGGGAAGGAGATAGTAACTCTGTGTCTCCGGTTATTAATCTGAGGTTACTAATCATTATCTCATTCCCACGTGTTTTATATATAGATACAGTATATTATTATTATTTATAATTATTTTTCCTATGTCCACTCCGGAGCTCCATAGAGGCGTAACTCTTCAATCCAGTATCGACTCTATCAAAGTTCAGTCCTCCACCCTGTCCTTCCTTTGTTCAACTGGTATCATGAACGCCATGGTGAGAGTTAACCACTGGTAAACAGTTAGTGGAGGTCTGGAGGTCTGTTAACTTTAACGTCAAGATAACACCTGGTTAAAATTAACGGTGGGTTAAATGTATCTAAGAGCTGGTTAAAGATAACTGAGTTTAGAACCTGAGGCTCCTCTGATCAGTGTTAACAGTTAAATACGTGTCTGTGCAGCAAGAGTCGGAGGTTGGACTGGAGTTGTAAATCACATGAGGTTTAATGTTTAAACTTACTAGTCACCAGGTGTGACCCTCCCATCCAACTTAGTTACTTTAACTAAGCCTGAACTCGTGACCCACTGACCTCGTGACCCCTGACCTTGTGACCCCCTGACCTCGTGGTGCCTCACCTGGCATGCGTTGTACAGCAGCTGGTGCTCAAACTTGCGGATGCCGAGGATCTGCTGGAACATCTCGTAGAGCTGCTCCTTGCTCAGGATGAGCTCCGACACGGCACCGAGGTGCGCCCGCTGTGGCTGTCGCCGCATGTCCTCTTCCCCCCTGTAGATGGCGTCGTACTTGGCTATCCAGGAGCTCAGCACCGTCTCTTTGCTCAGGCCGTCGATCTCAGGTAGGCTGCGGACGCGCCGCTCGATGTTCTTCTTGAAGACGTCGCGGAAGTCGTTGGCCGAGCAGCCGCCGCTCTGGACCATACGGGAAACTCGCTCGCTCCTGAGGAAGCCCTGCCAGAGAAAGAAGAGATAAAGAAACATAAACTCACTCATTTTCTTCCTCACGTGCGTCTTGCCAGGCATTGAGTTTGCTCTGCTGGGGGTGGAAGACGTGCTGCGACACTTGGGAAGCTGTGAAATCCTGCCGTGCTCCGGTGTCTCCAGACTTCACACTGGTGGAGGAGGTAGCGGAGTCAGAGGCCTTTTTCACTCCAAACTGTTTGAAGTGTCGCACTCCAAACAAACAATGAGCCAACGGGCAAACAGCAAAACTCTGAGTCTGTCCCTCCGGTGGACTGAATGTTTTCACTTCTCGGAATCGTCTCTGTGACAAAGAACGTGTTTTAAATGTTCCGTGTGAAGAAAGCTAAAGGTTGTGATTTAAAAATTGAACATGAACAACGGCCTCGCCCAACAACCACTACTGCCCCGCCCAACAACCACTACTGTCTCGCCCAACAACCACTACTGCCCCGCCCAACAACCACTACTGCCTCGCCCAACAACCACTACTGTCTCGCCCAACAACCACTACTGCCCCGCCCAACAACCACTACTGCCCCGCCCAACAACCACTACTGCCCCGCCCAACAACCACTACTGCCCCGCCCAACAACCACTACTGCTGGACTCTTGACTCTCCTGATCAAACAACCAGTCGTCGGACTCAGACGAACAAATCCATGAAGTTTCCAAATTTGCCATTAGAGCCGAAATGTTCCAACTAAATGAAGGTTGACCTTGTGTTCTGTTCTCGTTCTGTCCCGGACGACTTCGACTCGGACCGTCTGATTACCCTCTGCTTTCATTTCCACCGTTCAGCTGCATTATCAGATGGGTTCTGCACGGCGCCATGACACTTCATGCTCTGCTTTCAGAGACGGTGGCCTGAAGCTGAAACAGAAGTGGAACAATTGAACGCAGGAAGTTGGTTTCTAGTTGGTAAAGAAGTTGCTCACAGCTCTGCAAATAACAGAATACGAAGAGTCTTGTTTGTCGCCTCAGAGAAGGAACCAACGATAATAAAAAGGTGACAGCAAAATTATTTGTGCAAAAGCAATAAGAAAAGTGAAACCACATATTGTTCAGTGGTTGTGCATACTGGAGTTGCACAGTTCGAGCACAAAATCAAGGGAAGCATCAAACATGTAGTTAGATACACGGATCTTTGTCTCATGATTGAATTTTCCTTGCAGGCCTTCTCTTTAGATGCATCCATCTTTTATTAGAACGTTTGAGCTGGGAGGAGGTCGGGGTGGATGGAGGAGACGTTCGTCTGTAACGGCTGTTCACATCCACTGCTGATGAAAATCAACATTAAAGGAGATTAATCTCTAATCTGATGAATCTTTGTATGCCGTCTGCATTGATATGTGTTGATGGGTTTTTAAAAAGAAATATTCCTGCTGCTGCAGCTGAAAACCTTCAGAAACAGATGCTGGGTAGAGGCAACTGGTGACGAACTCATGAGGAGCAAAGACGGAAAAACAGCTTCATCAGAAAGAAAACTTGATCAATCGCGGACAGAACGTGGACGCCTGCATTCAACATCGTTTCTACGTTCTAAAGAAAAACTGTGAATAAAAAACCCTGAAAATGGGAGGTCAAAGGTCATCTGGGAGCGAATAACACTGAGCGCCGCCGCCTCATGAGCTCAATAAAGCTGCTGACTGAACCGTCAGTCGGACTGAAGCCGCTGAGCCGGAGTAACGACACACCACCAAAGATTCTTGAGAATAAAGAGTCTGGACAAGGTCATAAAGGAGGTAGGTAATGTTTGGGTGTGGAGGGATTAGAACTGGTTGCTAACATCACGGTGATGGACGGAACCGGGCCGACGGACCTGCCGCCACCAGAGGGTCTGATACCAGCGGCCCAGCTTCCTCGCTACCTCATTCTACATCAACCCCCACAACCAAGACCTTCACTCAAGACCAATGGAAGATCAACCTGCTCTAAGCAGTATTGTGGGGGTTGTCCACTGGGTGTGGCCGGAACTCTTGTGGGGGGGGCCTGTAGCGACACCCTGGGGCCCCGAGGCCATCGGGCACCCCAGCGGACGGCTGCCCCCCAGACCTGGGGAGGCCCCAGCGAACCACCCCAGAGAGCCACGCCCCCGCCCAGAAAGCACCAGATGGAGAATGCAGAGGACCCCCCCCCCAGGCCAGAAGAGCCCACAAGAGAAGGATAAAGGGCACAGGGCCCCAGGCCCCGACCCAAGCCGCCAAGCCGAGACTGGCCGGAGCAGGGCCCCCAGGCCGAGCGGGCAGAGAGCCCCCCCAATCCTGACAGCGAAGCCCGCCGCACCCCCGGGAACCAGCCCACCCACTGCCCCCCCCAACCCGGCAGGGCAGAGATGGCCCCAGCCACCGCGCCCGGCCCAGCTCCTCCCCCAGACCAGGAAGAGCGAAGGCTCGGCCGGGCCCGGTCGGAGGACAGTCAACTCTCCACCCCCAGGAGCCTCATATCCCACCCCCCACTTTCCCGGCCCATGATACCCCACCCCGATCTTGATAGATACACCCACACAGACACAGACACAGACACAGACACAGACACAGACACAGACAGACGCTTACGCATTCACGCACTCACACACTTGGGGGGAGTGATGCCTCCCGCCCCCCAGGCCCCCACCCGGCCACCGCGAGATCCCATCCTCCACTAATCCGACAGCAAATGGGGAAGGAGCACCGCACCCCAGCACCCCCACAAGCACCATGCCTCTTTTTTGCCTCTCATGAAGACTTTAGCGCCCCCCAGAGGACACAGGGAGAGACTAAAAAGATTGTCCATTGTTTTTCAAAGAATGTCAGGAAGTCTGGATCCTTAATTTGCTCTTATGTAGATTCAGTTTATACCCCGAGACCTCTCCAAATCTCGCAAGAAGCTCCAGAATGAGGGGAATAGTAATCTCTGCTTTGGACACAAATAATAGCAGATCATCAGCATACAATGATAATTTATGTTCAGTGCCAAATCTTGTAATGCCATAGATAGAATGGTCCCACTTCACTGTCAAATGGAAAGAAGGCCTTCAAAATCAGTCTAGCACAGAGTGTATATGATATTAAACAAACCACGTACACTGAAAAAGGAGCGCCTGTCTTTCTGATGATACAATATGGGGAAAAACCCCTTCTAGTCGACGGGCCAATATTTTCAAGAGATGCCAGTGGGGAAAACCAAGATGGCGGTGTTGCGGGCGCCGCCATATTTATTTCTTGGTCGCCGCCATCTTGAAATGGTGCTGTGCGGAAGCATGGACGGAAAAGACGCAAAATGACGCGCCGGAAGTGACGTATGTAGAAGCCGACCCACCGGATGTGACGAAATGGACTGAACGTGAAGGAAGATACGTACACGAAAGCCGACCCACAGGAACTAACGTGTGGACCAAACATGCAGGAAGTTACGTAGACGACACGCAAATGCCAGAAGTGACGTGGCGAGACCCACTCGACCGAAATTAAATCGGCGCACATTTGTTTTTTCGTCTTTGGATTCTTCACACGTGTACTCGAAGCTCAACGGAGTAAAGGATTTTCTTCTGTTAAGGTAAACAATTGCTTTCTTGTCTATGTAGAACATATCAGCCTGCACTAATAAGAATTAAATGGTAGCTGTAGTTATATCAGTATTAATGAGAGTAGGAATAGTTTTATAGTTTTGTTAGGAGCAATGCACGTAAGATCAGCTCGAATGTTTATGTTGCTCTTTCGATCTTTGTTCCATGTGTTGGTTTATTAAAAACCTGTTTTATTACCACAAGAAAACTTGCTAAAGTAAATGTGGGTTGAAAAGCTGTTTGTTGAAATGAAAAGAAATGGCAAAAGGACCTTCTCACTCCTTCAACCGCATCACTCAGGCTGCCAGCATGGAGCCAGACTCTGCTCAGCCTGGTTGGCTTTTAGTTTGAACTAACAACATGTAACACACATGAACCATCACTCATCCACCTACATATCTACTGATAAAAAGATCACACCTAATCCATCTGATTCCTCAGCCTCTGCCTCGTGAAATGATGTTAGAGTATTACTTTGTCTCCAGCCATTGGTTGTGTGTGTGTGTGTGTGTGTGTGTGTGTGTGTGTGTGTGTGTGTGTGTGTGTGTAGGATTCAGATAATTCATATTACGGTTTTTTTCTCTGATTCTTTATTTATAAGACATAAAGGAAATGATTTTTTGTTTGTTTTGCAGGATTTTATATCTACATGTTTACATTCTGGAATGGGTGGAGGTCACAGTTTGCAGAGGCTGGCTTCATGTCCATTGTGCTGGAAAATCCACAAATTTTCCCAATGCATCATTCAGCTGTGGATGCAACCCCCAAAAAGAGAGTACAGGTACTCCAATAGTTGGTTCAGTACTTCAATAGATGCAGGTGGTATGGCAGAATGAGAGAAACACCTGGTGACATATTGAGCTGCTCTCCTTTGTGTTGAATAGAACAGTTTGATGATCACCTTGTGAAAGCAACATGTCAGCTGATTCAACAGTGTGCTGATTCCTTTTGTTAAATGACAGGAACAAATAAACTCCAGTAGTTTTGACTTTAATCAAAGTGTAAATGTCACAGTTGGTGCTGCTTTTTATCTCATTTTAACTCATTTTAATCTGCAGGATGATTGAGGTGTAGAAGGGGGGTGATCCTGACTGTATTCTCCAGAGAGCAGATCAAGGTGAGTGAAACTAACTGTGCTGTTAGTGGTTCTATTCCCTAGAGCTGCTATATGTTCTCTCTTTGTCTTCAGATCTTACATGATGATGTCATGGAGTCGAGGGCCTGTTCAGACAGAATAAACCTCTGGAAGATGCCGTCAGCATCACTTTCCCTGAAGCAGCAGCTCAAACTGAGGAGGTTTCCTTTCAGTGAGCAGCAGGTAAGAAAACATCTCATCAGTCAAGTTTGAGAGTTTTTACATAACATAAGCTTGATTTGTTTACTTTTATTCCTCTGTATTGCAGCAGATTTTGGAGATGCTGAAGGAGATGGAGGAAGTCACAGGAATCCAGAAGGAGGACCTGAGACTCATCCGATACGTTTTGATGTTTTTCTCCCAGAAGTAAGATGATCAATGGAATGGAGGACATCATAGAAGTAGAGTGCTCAATATTTTGAGTTTTTGGAAAGCTATCTACATACACCTTGTCAATGTTTTTCAGATCATCATCAACATCCTGATGGCCGAAGGTCCTACAAGGCCTGAGGCAGAGGTCATCATAGCCAGTGGGAGAAAGTTCTAACATGCTCTCACAGGGGAACCAACCGGACATGATGAACAAGAGAGTCTGAACGCATCCGGTGATGTAGTAGTAATCCTATATCTTCCTGTGTTCATCTGATAGTAGTGTGAAGCTGCACTGCTGTCGCTCAACACTATCTTATCTATTGGAATCTGTACATTTGCATAATTTCTCTCAAATCAAGAATATATTGATAGAGTGACACTGAGAAGTTAATCCATGTATTTACTTCCAGAGTAACTATTGTAACTCCCTTTTATCAGGGGGTCCAAGTCACTGCTTAAAAAGTCTTCAACTAAATCAAAAGATCTTAAAGAACTACTGGTCCCAGATCTCCCCAGAACACTTGGTTCTCCGAGTGCTGGCTTACTGGAGGTTCCTAGCTTTTCTAAAAGTAGAATGGAGGCGGAGCTTCCAGCTTTCAGGTTCCTCTGATGTGGAACCAGATCTAGTTTCAGTTAAAGAGTCTGACACAGCCTCTCATTTGAAGGTTAGGATGAAGACTTTTCTATTAAAGTTTACAGTGAGAGCTGCTTCAGGACACCTGAGACCATTTTCTAGTTTAGCTGCCAGAGGTTCAGACTGCTGGAGGACCTAAACTGAGCTTCTTTCCTTTTTTATTCACCACTATTACATGTCACCAACATTTACCTTTCTCTCCTGTAGTCTGTCTCTCAACCTCCCTGCTGGATGTCTGACAGTAGAGCTGAAGGTGGATTGAAGCCTCCTGTCCTGATCAGTCTTCACAGAGTGGATCTCTCTCTTATCTGTCTGTCTGTCCTCTCCTCTGTCCTCTGTCCTCTCCCCCCACCCGGCCAGCAGGAAGCCTCCACCTCTGAGTCTGATTTCTGCAGGTCTCTTCCTGTTAGAGGGAGTTCTTCCTTTCCACAGTCGCTCATGTGGATTTGTTGGGTTTTCTCTGTTACAGTGCCCAGTGATTGTATATATAATAAAGAACAATGACATGATTTATGATGGCTTTATTCTTTTAAAGGTGTCATAGGTGTTTGTTGAAGGTTTGTCATGGACATTTCCTCCTTCCTGCTGAAGAAACTACAGTTATTCTCCATTCTGGTCCTTTGTTTTGCTTCATGCAGCCACATTGTCACTGGATGAATGAAGGAGGCAGATCAGTTTGGTAGCTGACCTCTGAGCTTCACTGTGGTTACAGCTGCAGTGTGTTGCTGAAATAGGCTCAGAGAGAGTTAGACAACTTAGTCAATCATGTACGCAGCAGGTGTATACAGAATAAACTTATGTTACATGGTTACACGACAATTTGGGATATAAAATGACACAGGTGCAGTGATGTGAAATGTAAATGTAAAGCAGAATTTAGAATAGAGCAGAGTGGAGTTGGATGGGACACTTTTCTTATTTTGTCCTGAAGGTGAGGAAATATGACAAATAGACATCCTGAAATAATTCTACCTTGTTTCATTGTCAATTCATTTCTAGTCGTACATTATTGCCTCAAATAGCAATGTTTTCATTTCTTTTCAGAAGGTTTGTAGTGATTCCATCTGAGCCTGGAGATCAGTCAGAGGCTGTTTTCATCATGATTCTTCAATTTAAATCCTCCTCACATAAAGGTTTCATCATTAACAGTAATAAATGATTTAAAGTAATTCAGCATTTTGTTTAGAATAAGAAGAATCATACAGGTATCTAAAGAAATTCAAGATCTCCTTCACTATACTTTTTGGTTCTAAGTATTCTTCCCCATTCATCATGAGAGTGAATCTTTTCTTTCTAGGCTGAATGTGGAATATGGTTGCCCGGCTAGCTCAGTTGGTAGCGCATGAGACTAACAATCTCTAGGTAGTGGGTTCGTATCCCACGCCAGGCGCCACCTTCCCGTGGGCTCACCACCTGCAGGTGGAAAGGTTCTTAATTGGTGCGATGTGATCTGGGTGACAGTGCTCAGACTGTCTCCCAGAACTAGCCATGAAGCAACTTTAGCCACTGACGTCATTCTGCCTTTTAAATATGGCGGCGACCACTACAAGTATGGCGGGGACCGTAAACAAGCATGTCGGCAACCACAAACAAGTATGACGGCGCCCTTACGCCACCATTATTTGATACCGCACTGGCGGGGTTTCAATTTTGAGAGTAGTATGGCGCTGTCCGTGTGCCATTATGGCGGCGACCGCTAACAACTATGTCAGCGCCCGCAAACAAGTATGTCAGCGCCCGTAAGCCACCATCTTGATACCGCACTGGCGGGGTTTCAATTCTGGAGAAGCAAGGACGCACTGCGGATCATGTACTCTTGCCTCCCACCGACGGTGGCGCTGTGATTGTGCTTTGGAACAAAATGGCGGCGACCTGCAGGAAGCGGCCATATTTCATGTACTACCGCCTCCCACCGAGAGTGGCGCTGTGGTGGTGATTCAGAACAAAATGGCGGAACAATGTGGCGGCGATCATAAGGAAGCAGCCATATTGTCGGCCATTTGGGATTCCCCACTGGCAGCCTCTCAATATTTTGGCTAGAATTTTATAATCTCGGTTTCAAAAGTGAGACTGGCCTATAAGACGCACACTCTAAGGGGTTTTTATCTTTTTCCGGGAGCAGTGTTATACAAGCCTGATTCAAAGTGTCAGGGAGGGTCCCCTT
This sequence comes from Lipophrys pholis, assembly GCF_963383615.2. Taxonomy (NCBI): domain Eukaryota; kingdom Metazoa; phylum Chordata; class Actinopteri; order Blenniiformes; family Blenniidae; genus Lipophrys; species Lipophrys pholis. The sequence goes on along the minus strand of NC_137631.1, from coordinate 1,783,485 downwards.
ATTTAGAGTCTACGCATGCTGCTGCTAACACAGGTGTTAGTTGTTTAGAAACGCTGCATAAGACTCACTGGGCAAACCATCAGGACCAGGCGATTTCTGGGGTTGTAAAGATTTGATTGCCTCCTCAATCTCCTGCAACTGTGTTGGTGCATCCAAGGCAGTGACCTGATCTGGAGACAAAGTTGGAATAGGCAAATCTCTAAAGAGGTTAAATGAGGAGGAAGGGCCACAAGAATTATTAGAGCTGTAAAGATCGTGGTAGGAGCATTGAAATACATAATTTAATCCTAACTGGTCAGTGACAATCTGGCCGTCCTGTGAGTTCGCCCCTTTAATTATTTGCTTGGCCCTGGCACCTTTCAGCTGTCTTCCCAGAACCTCGCCTGCTCTGTCTCCGTGCTCATAAATATTACTGCAACTTTTTAACTGCATATTTTCAATGGTGTGTGAAGTAAGTATGTCATATTCCGTATTTAGCTTTAAACGTTCTATGTACAGCTCTGGAGAGGGAGTTTCTGCATTCTTCTTATCTAAATCAGCTATTTGTTCTTCCAACTCCACTTGTTTTGACTTTCAGTCCTTTTTTTTTTGGCCATATACGATATTACCTGGCCTCTTAGATACGCCTTAAGGGCCTCCCAGACAGTTGCCATGGAAACATCTGGTGCCATATTAATATCCAAAAACAGAGAGATTTGGTCGGACAGGAAGTTCAGAAAGTATTCATCAGATAGCAGAAGAGAGTTAAATCTCCACATCCGTCCGGGCGTTATAGCGTCAGGGATGTTCAGATTAAGTAAAAGAGGAGCATGGTCTGACACTACTATAGGGTGGTATTCACATGACTGTTAATCTATTATCAATAAAAAAGTAATCAATTCTGCTATAGGTTTGATGAGCACAAGAAAAGAAATAGTATTACCTGTCATTTGGGTGTAAAAAGCACCAGATATCTGAAATGCCATAAGTGGAAAGAAATGACTGTATATAAGAAACAGATTTAGATGTTACATATCCTGGCTTAAAAGACGACCTACCCACCCCGGGGTCCAGACTAAAATTAAAGTCCCCTCCCATAATCAGCAAATGTGAATTTAAGCAAGGGAGCTGATTAATGACACGGGAAAAGAACTGAGGGTCATCACAGTTTGGAGCAAATATGTTGGCCAAAATAACATTCCGATTCTAAAGTTTACCGTTTACTAAAACGTACCGTCCATTGGGGTCGGCTGCAATCATGGAAGGCGCGAAGGAGACCTATTAATTTATCAATATTGCAACGCCTCAAGCCTTACCTTGAAAAGTTGAATGAAAGAGCTGCCCCACCTTCCACATTTCAGCCGAGCATTGTCTGAATTCTTGAGCTGAGTTTCTTGAATAAATGTTATTCCTGCACCTAAAAGTTTCAGGTGTGTCAGGGCCTTCTTCCTCTTAACTAGATGGTTCAAGCCTTTAACATTCCAAGTAACTATATTAAATGAGCCAGCCATTAAAATCTAATCAAAAATTCAGACGTTAGAATAAGGATCCACTCGTTAATCAACTATTTATACAATATTAAAGGTCCGTATATTCTGGCTGCATACCAAAACATGGATACAAAGAGAAAAAAGAAAATGACAACACTCTGGTCTATTCACAGAGACAGTGAATCAAGGTGTCCCTCCCCCAAATCCCCAGGTGACGCGAGCTGCTAGAACAAACAGCACACCGACCCTAACTAACTGTAATACCTCCCAAACTAGTTTACCCATTAGATAAGTCCCTTTATCCCACTTAGTCAGATGTGAGATAAAACCCGCCACATAACAGTTCACTTAGTGTATCCTCATCACAAACGTAAAGTGGCCATTTCAAAGCATGTCCTTATCAAACAGTAAACATGGCAGAGGTAAACAGAACGTTCATGTACAACATGGTACAATACTCACCTCTTGGAAGTGAAGCAGTCACATATACTATCAAGACTAACCAGTTAAGAGTTCTTAAAGTCCTCAGCAAACTTCTCCACTTCTGCCACAGAGCTGAACGCGGTGCGAGTCCCGTCAGCGTTGGTAATACGGAGCCGTGCAGGAAACAGCAGTGCAGGTTTCAGTCCCATCTTATATAGTTCTGACATTACCGACGCGTATTCCTTCCTTTGACTAACCAAGTCAGGGCTGTAGTCCTCGTAGATCCTGAATAAGTTATTCTGGAACCTCAAATCGCCCCTCTTGCTTGCCTCCCGCAATCACCAGTTCCTTGTTTTGGTACCGATGAAAACAGATAATGACTGGCCGAGGCGTGCCTCCAGGTCCCGGCTTCGGGGCTAGGCTGCGGTGTGCGCGGTCCAGCTCCGGAGGTGAGGGGAAAGTGTCCGGCCCGAAAACGTCCTGTAACAGTTGGGAAACAGACATCTGGGTTGCGGACCTTCAATCCCGTCGGGAAGACCAATACGACGGAAGTTGTTCCTCCTGCTTCTTCCCTCCATCTCGGCGAGCCTTGAGTTTAGCTTGGCGGTGTCAGCCCGCAGCCTCACAGCAAAGCTAGGCCTTGGTGAGACGTCTCCGCATTGTCTTCCAGGGAGTTCAGGCGCTCGCCATGAGTGTTAACAGTCTCCTGGAGCCCGTGCAATTTCCCGTTCACGTCGTCAAAAGATTTTTTAATCTCAGCTAGCATGGATGCTTGAGTTCGGCTAAAAATGCTATTAAATCCACTTTGCTAATTTTGCTAGTAGCTGCTACAGCCACCGGCTCGGGTTTTTTCGCTCCTCTTGGCGACTTGAGGTGGCATGGTAGAGCAAAAACTACTAAACCAGTGAAGAGAAAAACAAAATTCAGTCGTGAGAGGAGGTAAAACTGTGACAAAGGTGGGTTTTTAAAGTTGAAGGTAGCGGGAGCTCGAGGAAAACACGTCCGACTCCATGCTCGCCAAAGCGGGAGCCGTGATTTACAAATATTTCATTTGAACTCTCCGGGTGCGGCTGGATGCTTGTAGACGCTCCACCATCTGTTGTTATTTTCATTTTAGCGGCTAACCACTAGCAGCTAATCGCTATCAGGACTTTTAGGGGTTTTTTTTGAGTGAGCTGATGCTATTCTATGCTATGGCTATGCTATGCTATGGTGATGAGGTACAGTTCCTGCGGCCAATCAAACAGTTTTAACACCTCTCATGTACTCTGATTTTTCTAATGACTTTTAAGAATTGATTTAAAGGTAATTTAAGAGGACTGGATACGTGAGAATACGAGTGTTGCCATGAAACAACGAAGAGAAATCAAAGCTGTGCCTCCTGTAGGGGGCAGTGCTGAGCACACAGGTTCAGACTTGTTCAAGCCTGAACAGAATGTATTCCTTATTTACAAGATGGAACAAAGTGAGATTAAGAGTCGTTTGTCAGTGGCCCTGCAACAAAATCTGTTTGTCCTCCATTACTTTTTCAATGGTGATACATTGACTGTAGAAAAAAATACTCTGACATTATTTTCTGCCTCTTCTAGTTGGTTTAATGGGATTTGGGTGGTTTTGAAGCATGGGGGGATGGGGGGATGGGGGAGGGGGGGGGGGGGGGGGGGTAGATCTGCAGCCCACCGGAGCTTCTATCGGCGTCCATCTTTTCTGCCTGGCAGCTGAAATGTCAGCCGGTGTCACTAATGAATGGACCAGTGGGAGGCTTCCTGCTTCCTGCTGCTCCAATTAAACGGGCTTTAAGAGTTCACTGAATTATTGACGGTGGGCGGAGTCAGGAGAGTAAAGGGCATCAGGGCGGAGCGCCGACACAACGGGACAGGAGTGATCAACACTTTGAGTTTTTTAAATCAGATGTAAAATGTGGACAATCCATTGAGATGAAGAATCAGATCGTCAATGAATCTTTAACATGAAGACAAAAGTCCATGTTTGACAATGACTGACTTCGAGAATAACAAGTCGACAAGAAGAACCGTCCAACAGACGAGACATTCTGTGAAGAGAAAGAAACGATTCTGCTCTAAACTCAACGTAATCCAAACCAATATAATCCAAACCCAATGAAATCCAAGCCCAATGTAATCCAAACCTAATGTAATCTAAGCCAAATTTAATCCGAAAGCAGACCTGGTTCGGACCTTGAGAGTTAACTGAACCACTCAATCCTCGTCCAACCAAACTCGCTCTTCTCCCATCACTCCTAAAGTTTCCCGACCACATGATACTATGAAAACCATGAAGTACATCTGCCAGGCCACCGCCCCCCTGTAGTCCACCGCCGCCCCCATAGTCCACCACCCCCTGTAGTCCACCACCCCCTGTAGTTCACCGCCCCCTGTAGTCCACCGGTTTGGTGTGAGGAGAACCTGGTCTGGAGTGAGGAGAACCTGGTCTGGAGTGAGGAGAACCTGGCCTGGTGTGAGGAGAACCTGGTCTGGAGTGAGGAGAACCTGGCTTGGTGTGAGGAGAACCTGGTCTGGAGTGAGGAGAACCTGGCCTGGTGTGAGGAGAACCTGGTCTGGAGTGAGGAGAACCTGGCTTGGTGTGAGGAGAACCTGGTCTGGAGTGAGGAGAACCTGGTCTCGTGTGAGGAGATCCTGGTCTGGAGTGAGGAGAACCTGGTCTGGTGTGAGGAGAACCTGGTCTGGAGTGAGGAGAACCTGGTCTCGTGTGAGGAGATCCTGGTCTGGAGTGAGGAGAACCTGGCCTGGTGTGAGGAGAACCTGGTCTGGAGTGAGGAGAACCTGGTCTGGAGTGAAGAGAACCTGGCCTGGTGTGAGGAGAACCTGGTCTGGAGTGAGGAGAACCTGGTCTGGTGTGAGGAGAACCTGGTCTGGTGTGAGGAGATCCTGGTCTGGAGTGAGGAGAACCTGGTCTGGTGTGAGGAGAACCTGGTCTGGAGTGAGGAGATCCTGGTCTGGTGTGAGGAGAACCTGGTCTGGAGTGAGGAGAACCTGGTCTGGAGTGAGGAGAACCTGGTCTCGTGTGAGGAGATCCTGGTCTGGAGTGAGGAGATCCTGGTCTCGTGTGAGGAGATCCTGGTCTGGTGTGAGGAGAACCTGGTCTGGAGTGAGGAGAACCTGGTCTGGTGTGAGGAGATCCTGGTCTGGAGTGAGGAGAACCTGGTCTGGTGTGAAGAGAACCTCTGCCTCTCATCTTTTTTTTAAATAGGACTAAGATCCAGATCAGGACTCCTGCAGTGAAGCATAAAGTACTTTATGAACGCTGCCAGAAGAGAACTGTTGGACCAACCAAGTCAACGGACTGAGAAATCCTCCGCCCCAACCCCACCCACCCCCACTTCCCCCCCGGCGGCTCATCTGTGACATTGGTAATTTAAAGTAGAAACACGAGCGGCGTTGAGGAGATTGCTCAGCTTGGCTCCAGGCGTCGGCAGGCCCTCGCTTATTCCCTTCAATCTGCACATCAGGATTGTTTTTATTTCTGAACATGAAGTCATTTGGTTTTCAGAATAAACTCGACATGTCAGTTTAACGTGGAGCTGATCCGCCACGGGAACGATGGAAAAAAAACACTCCTTTTGAATAAAACCAGCGTCAAGGGAAGTTTTGCAGAATTAAAACCAACAATCCTTAACCCCTGGATGACATCACAGGGTTAAGGAAAGGTGTTAGGAGGCTTCCTAAAGGAGTTAGTAAAGGAGATCACAATCAGGTGAGGCAGTCAGACTTTCACTTAGTGACGTCATAATAATGCGACAGCGGCTCTAGTTAGTGACGTCTGCCATGGTGGGGAAAGAACTACAAGTTTCTGAAAATGAACTACAAAAAGTTCATCTGGGTTCTAGATGATTCCAAGTTGTTCTAGGCAGATTATTGCTTTGGTAACTTACATGATCTGCTCCTTTTTCAGTCATCCTGAGTTTCCCTGAACGCTCCGATGAGCGGGTTCCTTTAAATGTTGTCGCCGCAAGGAATTGTGGGGGAACATGAGCTGGTCTCCTTTGGTAAAGGAAGCATCAGTGGTTCCTAGGCTAAAGGAGGTTCTAAAGGAAGCATCAGTGGTTCCTAGGCTAAAGGAGGTTCTAAAGGAAGCATCAGTGGTCCCTAGGCTAAAGATAGTTCTAAAGGAAGCATCACTGGTTCCTAGGCTAAAGGAAGCATCAGTGGTTCCTAAGGTAAAGGAGGTTCTAAAGGAAGCATCAGTGGTTCCTAAGGTAAAGGAGGTTCTAGGGAAGCATTGAGCCTCCTTTACTTTGCCTATTGAGAATTCAGACAGTCCTCATCATGGCCGCCACACTAAACACTTCCAGGGTGAAGGAGAAGTGATGGAGAAGGAGACAGGAGGGACAATTTGGACGTTCCCAATGTTTCCTTCAGAGCCGAAGCAGCTGCAGCTTCCAGCTGGCTCAGCTCTGTCACACCTTCAGGTAGAGAGATACTCCACGGAGGCCACAGGTCAAAGGTCAAACCTTATGGACCGACTGTTCTTGTGTCAAGTAACAGCAGAAGTGTCCCGCTTGAGGGAGTCCTTAAAGTACGTTCAAAAACCTTCACACTTCTTTATCTTACAAATAAAACATTGGTCTCAGAAATATTCCAGGTTTCAGTTTCAGCTTGAAGTTGTAGTTGTGAGTGAATTGTGAATATGTTCCTGGTCACTGTATGAAAATCTAAAACGTGACAATTCCAAGACAGAAGAAAATAATAAAAAAAAGTCTAAATTTAGCACTATTTATACAACTGAGGAGAACAATGTCCGAGGTGTCTTAAGAACCTTAAATCACAACCTTTAATAACATTTTGACCTTGGTCCGAGTTGACCTTGGTCTCCTTTGACCTTGGTCAGGGTTGACTTTTGTCTCCTTTGTCCTTGGTCAGGGTTGACCATTGTCTGGGTTGACCTTGGTCTCCTTTGTCCATGGTCCGGGTTGACCTTGGTCTCCTTTGTCCTTGGTCCGGGTTGACCATTGTCTGGGTTGACCTTGGTCCGGGTTGACAGCAGACGCAGCATTCGGGGTGACCTCTGGCCTTGAACATCAAGGAGAACAAGCCAGACAGGAAGTACTGGAAAATATACGACTTTCACGTTTTGAATATTCTGACCAAAGCTGCAGAGACTCTTCAACATGAGTGTCAAGGTGTGTCCCTGAGCCTGGATCAAAGCCTGGACTACAGCAGAGATTCTCCAGGTGGAAGAAGGAAGTGGCTCCTGGCCGTTGCCATGGTGACGGTTGAACCATTACTCAAGGCTAAAAATAACCAGATGTTCAGTTTTTATTACTTTAAACTGTAAAACATTTTAGTTCATCTTGGATCTTGAAGCTTGTATCAAAGGACACACACACACACACACACACACGCTCACACACACACGCTCACACACACACGCACACACACACGCACCCACACACACACACACACACACGCTCGCACACACACGCACACACACACACGCACACACACACACACACACACACACGCACACACACACACACACACACACACACACACACACGCACACACACACACACACACACACTCTCACACTCTCACACACACACACACACACACACACACACACACACACACACACACACACACACACACACACACGCACACGCACACGCACACGCACACACACACACAGATAAAGTGTTTTACTGAAACATTTTCAACTACTTTTGAATGTCAGTACATCACAATGTAGTAATGTTGTTCAAATAACATCTGTGGAAAAAAAATGTATGTGTGTATTGGCCTCAGTACTCGTATCGTTATCAGTGAGTACTCAAATGCAGGTACTCATACACTACTCATTTTGGAAAAAAGTGGTATCGGTTAATCCCCAATACACACATATATATAAATATATATATTCAGTATGTGAAAGAAGCAGCAAGGAGCTACTTCGATTCATTACTTGAGAGAAAAAGCTTCAAGGCTGCAGACTGAAAGTGGAAACATGGAACATTTAAAAGCAGAGAGATTAAAACATTAACATGTCATGTAGGTTTAAGGAATATCGGGGTCAGCAGCTGTCCATCTTCTCTGAGGATGGGACTTATTTCCGAGGCGTCGACTGAGAGGAGAGTGAAATCCTGCGCCCGTCCACGATGACAGTCTGAGCAGCAGCAGGAGGTCAGAGTCCCGCCGCATTTCGTGCAGCAGAAGCAGCGAGCGAACTCCTGCTGCATGAAAATACTCAATTCCAGGTCAGACTCCTGCAGCTCCACGTTCAATATAAACTTCAGAGAGAAACGTGACAGTCTGGAACAACCAGGTCCTCTAGAACCCCCCCCCCCCCCCCCCCCCCCCCCCCCCCCCAGCTAAATCATTGAAGAAACCCGCCACCGGCCTGTTTCTGATCGCCGTTTGTTTTCTAGACACGCCGAATGTTCACCCAGTGAGCAACTAAGAATTAAAACCTGCGCTGTCCAACACTGTGGAGCCCCCAGCTGTCCTGTCATGGAGCCCCCCCCACCCCACCCCCCCACCCGAGGAATGGGCTCACCTCATAGTAGCTCCTGATGGCGTTGCAGAAGGCCTCGTCGGCCACGATGTGAGTGTCTCCGTTGAGAAAGGACAGGAAGCGCTCCTTCACCGCCTGCAGCTGCTGCTTGTTCACCTGGGGGGAGGGGGGGCAAGACGTCACTACCAGACCGGGGGGGTTGGGGGGGGGGGGGGGGGGGGGGGTTGGGGGGGGGGGGGGGGTTGGGGGGGGTTAACAGAAGAAATGTTCAGGAAGACAGAAATGAATAAATAAAAGAAAAAGTGGAATGAAAGCAGGAAATGTTGTATGAAGAGGAAACTGCTCGAACACAGAATCACACAGGAAGTGGAAACATGTCGTACGGCGTTGGAGCGTCAAAGTAAAGTGTCATCATGGACGTCGTTTTGCTGTTAAACCCAACCAGACCAAAATATTTCTCTTTTCATGAGCTGCAGAACCAGAAGCTGCTGAACTGCAGACCAGTCGGGAATCAAACCGTGATTCTTCTGCTGGTTGTGCAACAAACTTATCACCTGCCGACAGCCGGCTGCTGCTGCTGCTGCTGCTGCTGCATCTCCTGCTGCTGCTGCTTCTCCTGCTGCAGCTGCATCTCCTGCTGCAGCTGCAGCGTCTCCTGCTGCAGCTGCTGCTTCTGCTGCAGCGTCTCCTGCTGCTGCTGCTTCTGCTGCTGCAGCTGCAGCGTCTCCTGCTGCTGCTGCAGCTGCTGCTTCTGCTGCAGCGTCTCCTGCTGCTGCTGCAGCGTCTCCTGCTGCTGCTGCAGCTTCTGCTTCTGCTGCTGCTGCTGCTCACTACCTTCTGAGGCAGTTTTTCACATTTCTATCTGAAACGTTTGAAACTGGGGCGTCACAATAGTGAGGATGGTGAAGTGGAGAAGAGCAGTCATCTCATGGACAGTGGGAGAAACTGATGAAGACGAGCACTGATGTCGAGGACGTCAATGCTCTTTGCTCTCTTGGTCAACACCAGCTGAGACGGGTTCTAAGTCGTTCTGTTTCTGTGAACGCAACGCTGCAACGACACCAGGCACAAGAACTGGTTCCTGGTTCTGCTTCTCGCCGTAGCAACAAGGTTTTCTGGGTTGATCTGAAACTAGACGTGTGTGAAGAGCCTGAAGTCAGAGGACAGAAAGACAAACTGTCCTCAGCCTCTCTGGAGGTGTGGAAGCTTCTCTGCTGAACGGTTTTGTGACTTTTGTCCAATAAAGCCAACCAAGGACCGTTTGGCAAAAGCGTGAACAGTAAACCTTCAGAACGAGAACGCTCATCTCTCCGGCAAGGATCTGAAGTTTGAACTGAATGAAACTGAGTTTTGTGTTGATTCCTTCGACATTAAAGAAAAAGCTGGTGTCCTTGCTTCCTTCCACCTTTTCAGAGAAAACACACGTTCTTTCCCTCCACTAGAACATTCTGCAGCTAGGAAACCATTTCCTGCTCTGAAGCATGGATTTCATGAGAGTCATGACTCCAGCAGTAATGGCTTCGCCTCGCGAACACTGCCCACTCGTGACACGAGGTACAACATCAGGTACCACACCAGGTACCACACCAGGTACAACATCAGGTACCACACCAGGTACCACACCAGGTACCACACCAGGTACCACACCAAGTACCACACCAGGTACCACACCAGGTACCACACCAGGTACCACACCAAGTACCACATCAGGTACCACACCAAGTATGACACAAGGTGACATTACAGGTTCCCTTTCCCGGCAGGCTGTGCTTCTCACTGGGTCGCAGGCCAATGTCTTTTTGTCTCCCTCTCAAAACCACATGAAGCAGACTAACAACTGGAGGACTTGAGGAGCATAATAACACTGGAGGACTGTTGGAGCAGACTAACGACAGGAGGACTGGAGGAGTGGACTTAAAAACTGGAGAACTGTCGGCGCAGACTAACAACTGGAGGACTGTCGGAGCAGACTAACAACTGGACAACTGTCGGAGTAAACTAACGACTTGAGGAATGGAGGAGCGACTGGAGGACTGTTGGAGTGGACTAACAACTGGAAGACTGTCGGAGCAGACTAACAACTGGAGGACTGTCGGAGCGGAGTAGCGACTGGAAGACTGTTGGAGTGGACTAGCGTTGGTGGACTGTTGGAGCGGACTAACAACTGGAGGACTGCCGGAGCGGACTAACAACTGGAGGACTGTCGGAGCGGAGTGGACTAGCATTGGTGGACTGTTGGAGCGGACTAACAACTGGAGGACTGTTGGAGCAGACTAACAACTGGACGACTGTCGGAGTAGACTAACGACTGGAGGAATGGAGGAGCGACTGGAGGACTGTTGGAGTGGACTAACAACTGGAGGACTGTCGGCGCAGACTAACAACTGGAGGACTGTTGGAGCGGACTAACAACTGGACGACTGTCGGAGTAGACTAACGACTGGAGGAATGGAGGAGCGACTGGAGGACTGTTGGAGTGGACTAACAACTGGAGGACTGTTGGAGCGGACTAACAACTGGACGACTGTCAGAGTAGACTAACGACTGGAGGACTGTCGGAGCGGAGTAGCGACTGGAGGACTGTTGGAGTGGACTAGCGTTGGTGGACTGTTGGAGCGGACTAACAACTGGAGGACTGCCGGAGCGGACTAGCGTTGGTGGAATGTTGGAGCAGACAAACCACTGAGGACTGGCAGCTTTAAAGTATCAGCCATGATGGAGAGTGGAAGTGAAGCTTCCAGAAAAACACACTTGCTTGACAATATGATAAAACATTGCAAAACCTCTGCTCCTATGATTTCCCCGCCACGTTTTGGCAGCGAAGGTTTTGATCCAGTTTGGTGTTCGCTCACAAAGTACCTCCTACACTGTGTTTTCAAGCTTTATTGTAAAGCCTCAAATTACCTCCATGTAGACCAGAGGAGTCCAGCTCCGGTCCGTACACCATGTTTTAGCCATCTCCCTGCTTCATACCTCAATCTAAACTCCACCGGTGACCCTGATGATCGTTTTGATTTGGGAAGCTGTTTATCATATATGGACGATACAGACGGATCCTGAATGATGAGATTCAGGTTTGGTTTGAAGACTCAAAGAAAAGATTTTTTTCAGAATTGAAGTAGACGAATGAAGATTTTCGTCAAGGCCTCCTTGTTTTACTGATGAACAAAAATCTCAGTGGAAGTCGAGTTTGTTTTCTTTTAGTGAGGAAATCCTGACCTGAAAAAACTCGGCTCTTAAACCAACATGGGAGGAAACCAAAGCAGGAGGTTCTTTGTTATTGTTCCTCTTCTCCTCCGTCAGCAGCAGAATGAGAGACAACCAGTCTCCCTGACGACCCTCTGCTCTTATTCCTCAGCAGCCTTTCGTCAATATTTAGCATTGAGATTAATAATCTCTTTTACATCAGAGGCCTGGACGACGACCCTGATCAACATAACCAGGATCTCTCTGTTTCCTGGTTGACTGATCCAGACACTTTGGATCCTGATCACTGTTACTACCAAGCAGGTTAGCAACTCACGGGTTTAACCCAGACCAACGTGTGCGAGTTCACATGAAAGGGGCGGAGCTTGTGGGGGAAACCGGAGAACCTGGAGGAAAACCACACACACAGGGAGAACATGCACACTCCACCCAGAAAGGCCCCGTTTGTGAACCCGCGACCTTCCTGCTGTGAGGAGAGAGCGCTCACCACTGCACCACCAAGCAGTTAAATCTTCATTGTGCAGTCTTAATCTCTGAGATTATGAAGAATTCAAACACATCCAGCAGCTCAAAGCAACACTGCTGCTGCAGCCAAAGCCAGAACCTTCCTGACTTGTTAATGCTGACTTGGTGAGATTAGAGCAGATTAATTTATGGGACAATAGAACCGGAGTCACTTTCACTTTATTCCAGCAGAACGGTTCCAGGCTGAACTTCCTCACTGCTCTTCTTTTACTTTACATTCTCCATCACGTGTTCTGAGGCGGAGGTTCCTCCGTGTGAGTGTGTTTCCTCTTGGAATATTAATTCATCACCGTGACGACAGGAGAAGTTCTGCTTCCATTAATTCATGGTTCTGCAGTTCTGTCAGCGTCAACATTATTATTAAGATCATTATTCCAGATCAACCTCATGGAGCCAAACAGACCTGGAACAAGATCAAGAACAAGAACAAAAGTGACCAGGATTTATTGGGTTCTGTCAAAAAAGATTGTTCTAGATACTTTCTCCTCTCCGCTCCGCTGCAGCTCAGCGCTGAACCTGCCCACCAATCACCATCATTTAAGAATGGGCGGGGCATTAGCTCTGATTGGTCAGGAGGCGGAGCTTTACACTCACTGCGATCTTATCCAGAACATATCCTGCTCCGGAGCAGGTTAAACATTCAGAGTCAGTTACCATGGTGATTTATCCTGGGAAGAAGTGAACCGGCGTCGTAGTACAGGCCTCTGACCTCACAACAAACCCACTGGAAAACAACAACAAACCCACTGGAAAACAACAACAAACCCACTGGAAAACAAAACAGAGTCTGCAAGAGAATGAATGATAGTCTTTAGGAAGTGTACAACGCCTGCTAATGCTGCTAACACCACCAATGCCTGATAACGTCACTAAGGCCTGCTAATGCCGCTAACACTGCTAATGCCGCTAACGCCACTAAAGCTGCTAACAATCACTAACGTTGCTCGTGCCTGACAATTAATACGCCCCTTCCCCCCACAGGTCTTATCAAAGTTAAATGAAAACTTAAACAAATAACCCTCTAAAGTATTTACAGTATTTTATGATTTTCAAAATTTGAATATAACTGAAATGTTTTCTCTTTCACTTCCATTTGTTTTAATTTCAAACAACAAACAAAAGTGTGGCGGCTCTTAGGAACTGAAACTTTAAATAAACACATAAATAACTTTCTGAAGTTTTGTAAAGTAAATAAAAGAAAGTGAAATACAATTCTAAATACATTTGAATAAACTGAATTATCAGCACACACACACACACACACACACACACACACACACACACACACACACACACACACACACACACACACACACACACACACACACACACACACACACACACACACACACACACACACACACACACACACACACACACACCCCCACCCACCCACCCACCCACCCACCCACCCACCCACCCACCCACCCACCCACACACACACACACACACACACACACACACACACACACACACACACACACACACACACACACACACACACACACACACAGATGAAGTTTTATTGAAACAAACTTCCCCATCAGTACTCTCACAGCTGAAGCTCCACTGAGAGGAACCGTCTGTCGGCTTCATCAGAAATGCGTCACAATGCCGATATTTGGCGGCGATGATCAGTCTGTCCCTGATGTTTACCGGTTGGTTCTGCTCAGTGTGAGAACGAGGGGAGATTTGACATCAGTGTGGTTGCAGGACGGTGACGGACGGAGAATCACACCCAGAAGACAAACAAATCCGTCCCTCCCTGGACAAACAGCTGACCGGCCGCCTCCACACCCTGCCTGGTCACATCACATCGGGGTCAAAGGTCACAGAGAGGATCACTGCTGCAGCACAGTCTCTCCTCACACGGCGTTTCAACGACCCGCCCCTTACGCCTGAACCTGGCAGCCAGTGCCAGTTACCTTGGAAAAGTAATCCCATGATTACTAGGTTATAAAAGTTTATAAAGTTAGATTACAAGTTACTTTGTTACTTTGAGCAGCTGCCAAATAACAACATCCCTCACCGCCTCAACTTCTAATGACAACTGGTTTTATCAAAACTCCTCAACTCTCATCCTGGTACTGGTGGTGGTGGTTCTGGGGAGTGACAGTGAGAGTGGGAGGAGCAGTGGTGGTTGGGGTGGTGGTGGGGGTTATGGTGGTGGTGGTTCTGGGGGGAGCAGTGGTGGTGGTGGTGGTGGTGGTGGTGGTGGTGGGGGGGGGGGTGTGTTATGGTGGTGGTGGTTCTGGGGGGTGACGGTGGGAGTGGGGGGAGCAGTGGTGGTTGGGGTGGTGGTGGGGGTTATGGTGGTGGTAGTTCTGGGGGGGTGACAGTGGGAGTGGGGGGAGCAGTTGTGGAGGTGGTGGTGGGGGGGTTATGGTGGTGGTTCCGAGGGGTGACAGTGGGAGTGGGGGGGAGCAGTGGTGGTGGTGGTGGTGGGGGGGTTGTTGTGATGGTTGAATGACAACTGGTTTTATCAAAACTCCTCAACTCTCATCCTGGTACTGGTGGTGGTGGTTCTGGGGAGTGACAGTGGGAGTGGGGGGAGCAGTGGTGGTGGTGGTGGTTCTGGGGGGTGACAGTGGGAGTGGGGGGAGTGGGGGGAGCAGTGGTGGTGGGGGGGTTATGGTGGTGGTGGTTCTGGGGGGTGACAGTGGGAGTGGGGGGAGCAGTGGTGGTGGCGGTGGTGGTGGAGGGGGGGGATAGTTTTCCACCTTCCCAGGCTGCAGGTGAGCTGGTGGTTCTGAACGGTTCTGCTGGTCCCTCTGACTCATGGTGTCACATTCTGTCTGAATAAACCAATAAACACAAAGGAGCGATGAAGTACCAACACAGCAGGAAGGAATACACAACTATACCACATAACCATGGCAACCCATGAACAAAGTCCCACAATGCCTTGCGCTGCCACATCCCGCCACAGTGGTCGCTAGACTACATTCCAGGAATCACGTCGGCTCCAAGACGTAACGACCCTGAAAACGTTTCCTCTCCTGGCGGCGGCGTCCTTCCTCCTGTCCTGCAGTCTGATATTTCGGAGTGGCAGCTCGCCACTTCAGGACTTCCTGTCCTGCGACGGCGCCGCGCTTCGACTCAAGCGTGTGACAGTTGCTTGGCGAGTTGTGTCATCAGTCCTCAACGCAAGAAGAAAACAAATACTTGTTTTTACTGAAGAAAACTACAAGGATAGTAAAGCACGGCGGCCTGGATAAGCCTGTTCCTTTTTGTTCCGACCCGGAAAGGACAGGAACTCATCTCAGAACCCATTTTTAGTCTTTGGCTCTGAAGTCCTGTTTTATACGTTGGCATTTTATTGTTGGTTTTTAATGACTTTACTGTTTGTTTTTTTTAACAGTTTTTTTAAATCAGTTTTTTGTTGTTGTTTTTTTTACAGTTTTTTTTTTATCGTTTTTGCCTGTTTAATATTTTTTTCTGTAAAATTTATTTATTTTTGGGTAGGGAAGTACCGATCCACATTTTTTCACTTCTGATCCGATCCCGATACCTGAATGTGTATATCTGCTGATATCGATGCTATTCCGATACCAGAGCTCTGTTTACTTTAATATTATTATTATCATTATTGTTGATTTTATATGAGGCTGTAATAAACTCTTCTCTACAGTAAAGTATGAAATGTATTAATGTATACATGTTTTCTCTCAAAAGACAACTTGAGGTTAGTATCAGGACAGAAAAGGAAGCAGTACAAAGTATTTTTGTTCCATGTGGACAATGTGGGGGTCTGCGTGACGTCATCATCTCATAATAAACTAGTTCTATCTTTAGAACCTCAGAATGACTTTATTAATCCCTGTATTATTAATCCTTGAGCAAGGCAGCAGCAACACAGTGTTTCCAGCTCTAACGCAGCTCCAACCATTGGGACTATTTTTAGGGAGTTTAGCGTGGAGTAGGACGCAGCTTCACGGAGGTGTGAATCGCCTGCTGACAGCCTGGAGGAGCTGCTGGTCATTGTTTTGATGTCACTGCTGTTCTCCTCCGAGAGCTGGAGTTTGAAAACGCTGACGTCTGGTTGCAGAGCGCCGCCTCGCTGGACTACGGCTTTGCTAACATTGCTGCGTTGCTTTGCTAACATCCACGTTGCTGTGTTGCTTTGAAAACTTTGCTCGTTGCTGTTGTTGGGCCTTAAAATTCCATTGAACTCCCCAGTGTGATTGAAGAATCAAAAGTCTTGACTTCAGGCAAAATATGGACAAATATATCATGTACAGTGATGTTGGGCTCAAGATTCCATTGAACTCCTCCAGCAATTTCTCCCCCAGAGGAGAAACACCAGGAACAGTAAACATTCCATAAAACCGCAGGGAGGAAGGCAACGACCCCAGGAGGTCCACAACCCCCAGGTTGGGAACCAACAGAAACTCAGCAGTGAATGCAGAGCCCCAGCTGCCAGCCGCTCATTGGTAGAACCGACCCGGACACCACAGGGGTCCGAAATTCAAACTTGGTGAAACTCCATTACTACCAACTGCTCCTGGTTTCTCAACCCGACTGCTGAGAGGGACACTCATCTCTGCTGCCTCGGGACGGAAAGAGAGCACCAAGTGGAACCACAGAACCAAACCGAGGTCCAGCCCGCTGGACGAGCAGGACACAGTTTGGACTACCGTGTTTCCTTTATTTGGGGGATTCAGGAGACGTGAGCCGGTGTCTCCACCCTCCTTTCAGGGCCGTCCACTCCTGCAGCTGTAGCGCCAGGGTCTGAATTCAGGACGCTGAATTCAGACCCGGTAACAACCAGTTACCACTGCCTCACAAAACCGCACAGCACCACGGGCGGTGCTGTCCAACACAGCAACCGGACAGTAAGAGCTTTTGTCTGGGCAGCGTTGTTAGATTAGCCTGAAGCTAACATGCAATGTGTTTCAATGTGCCGCTGATAAAGCCACAACGGCCCAGATGTTTGTGTACGCAAGTTCACGCGCACCAACCAAGTCCGGGACTTGGGTTTTCCACCTCAGAACCAGAGGTCCAAGTGAGCTCCAGGCCCACTGGGAGCTCTGTGTGGAGAACCGGGTTGCAGAATTGAACCTCGCCAGAATTCTCTGTCTTTCTCTTCTCTCCCCCCTCTTTCACTAACCCGAGTCTGCGCTTCCCCTGCGCTCATCTTATCTGATCAAGATAAGCTCACACACACACAGCCACAGTTAGCAACCAAATTGCTATCTGGTGCTGCAAAACCACATCTGCCTCCATCACCAGAGTTCTAACTGCATGTCCCAACATCCACTTAGAACTCCGGCGCTCAGAAACGGGCCAACGGAACCACCCGTTCGTTTTTACAGTAGGTGATACCGCTTTGCTCCGAGACCGCCCTTGCGCATGCGCGTGCAACGGGCGTCTTGTTTATCTGGTCGCTAAGCAACCGCCGCGTCCCCAGGAAGAGCGAGTCAATTGCCTCAAGTGGTCGCGTGGGTCATCGCAATCCCTGGTGACGTCCACCTGGTGGACGCATCAGGTCATTGCGCTCTCCCTCTGCAGGCCGCCGCACGCCCCTAGTGGTCGTCATGGTCACCACACTGAACCCGACGCCTGCCTCCCTCTGGCGTCCGTTTGAGGTCGCTCCACCCACTCCCATTGATCCCCAACGTCTGCCTCCACCTGGTGGACGTTCGGGATCATTACACCCATTCTACTCATCACTCCAGACCATCCACACACACACACACACGCACACGCACACGCACACGCACACACACACACACACACACACACATACACACACACACACCCTTTGTACATAGTGTTTGCTGTTTAGTAGATTAGATCTCTGTGTTAGATCCATTGATTTATGGAATGATTTCTGAATTATTTATAAATTAATACATTTTGTTAATAAACGCCTGTTAGCTGAATTGAACGATTCTTGGTGATTATTGTGTATTTATTGTTGACTTTCACTGGTTTGTAACAGACTGTGCTCGGATCTCACACCTTCCCTTTTATTTAAGATTGTTATATTTTACACAGAAATATTAAATAACTTAAATAAACCTTTTACAAACGAGACTGATATTTTGGTAATTAGCTATTTCCAGTTCATCTGGTGGTTCCCCGTTATTAATAAATAAATAACAAATGTATTCAAATTAATAATTTTTCATTAATAATTTATTTTTGATAATCTATCAACTTTTAAGTAATTACTCAATTACTTTAGGAGTTGTTAATGAGTAAATGACCGTTTACTTCCATTAATAATTAAAACTTTTCATAAATTACTTCCAGTGATTTATTACTTTCAGTAATCTATTACTTACAGTAATTTAATGCTAATAACCAACCATAAACCCCAACACTGTGTTGCTTTAAAAACATTGCACATTGCTGTGTTGCTTTGTGGTGTTTTGAGTATAAAATCCGTCAAACAGCAACATGTTGTCATGAAAAGTTGGATAGCACAGTGCTACTTCCCTAGCCTGCTCGCTGGCTGCAAACTGTGGACTGGATTTCCTGACTCACTCCTCCTGGTCTCATTGAGACCCGCCTCCCTTCAGGAAATCCAGTCCACAGTTTGCAGCCAGCGAGCAGAGCAGCAGGGAAACACTGTGGAGTCATTTCAGCAATGGTGAAGCAGACGAGGATCATGGATCAGAAATCTCCGCAGGTTGGATCGGAACCTTCTGATCCAGGAATTCCGTTGGTATCAGAACCCGATCCCGGATCGGATCGGCCCCATGCCTAGTTTCACTGTGGTTGTTTTTAAATTGCTCAGGAAATAAAGTAGAGTTGAGAATTGGCTCCAGATCCACTGAGCTGAACGTGGAGCAGGTACAGAAGCCCGGATGGATTCAAAGGCAGTGTGACATTAAAACTGTATATTCTGACTGAGTATTTGCTTCAGTGAAGGTTTACCAGTTTGTGTCCGATGAGGCGATCACATGAAGGAAAACAAAGACACAAGAAAAGAAAAAGCCAATGACCTGAAACTGAACCTGACGTTTCCTCTAGCTGCAACATTCTCAAACAAGCTGATAAACGATTCACCAAACAAATGAATACAAATATCAATCGATAAAAAAAAATCAATAGAGGCAACCTCCCCAATCAGAAATTCTCCTGCAAAAGCAAATGAAACAAATCGATTAAATTCTCCAACTGCAGTTTTTGGCCTGTTGTGACTGTTTGATGCCACGTTGACGTTTCCCTCCATCTGCAGACGGTCAACACGCCGCTCCTCCAATCAGTGACGCTACGCCCTCCATTGATTGCAGCCTCCTTTTATTCAAAAGCTGCTCTAAGGTCACACTGTTGATTTGTCGTCGCTTGCAGCAGTGCACGCCGCAGTGCACGCCGCAGTGCACGCCGCAGTGCACGCCGCAGTGCACGCCGCAGTGCACGCCGCAGTGCACGCCGCAGTGCACGCCGCAGTGCACGCCGCAGTGCGTGTCCGACCGTTTACTGGAGGAGTTCCGCCCACGGAGCGACTCTGGAGTCTGGCCGTACGAAGTAAAGGAACTTTCATGTAGTGAAAAGAACCACAGATGTATGAGTGCCAGGGATTGTGGGTAAAATGACTCCTGGAATGGTCCTGAAAGCACTTTCAGTGAAAAGCTCAGGGAGCGGTACGAATCCCCGAGAGTCTTGGGCTGGTTGTGATGATGTAACGTTTGCCCAATGCCTGCTCAGCGAGGACAACCACAGCTTCTCAGGCAACCGGCAACTTCGTCCCTTTCATCACCAACTGCAACAACTTTAAATGCTGCTTATATAAAAGGTGCTCAATGTCCAGGTGGTACCAGTCCAGGTGGTACCAGTCCAGGTGGTACCAATCCAGGTGGTACCAATCCAGTCGTACCCGTCCAAATGGTACCAGTGCAGGTGGTACCGGTGCAGGTGGTACCAGTGCAGTCGCACCCGTCCAGGTGGTACCAGTGCAGGTGATACCAATCAAGTCGTACCCGTCCAAATGGTACCAGTCCAGATGGTACCACTCCAGGTGGTACCACTCCAGGTGGTACCAATCCAGATGGTACCAGCCCAGGTGGTACCACTCCAGGTGGTACCAATCCAGATGGTACCAGCCCAGGTGGTACCATTCCAGTCGTACCCATCCAGATTGTACCAGTCCAGGTGGTTACCAGTCCAGGTGGTACCACTCCAGGTGGTACCAATCCAGGTAATCATGTTTTCAGTCACGACACGCTGGCAGCTTGTACGATCAGGATGGATGATGTCTTACCTAATAATTTTTGGAGATACAATTTTATCCGAACGTCTTGATGGACAACTGAATCCCTCAGACTGACCTGGAGATGTGCCAGCAGGAGGTCCGTCAGTTTAAGGTCACGCTTGAATTATTAAACTGTGGAGGAGGTAGAACCTCAGTGGGGTTCTCCTCCAATAGGTTTTCTGTTCGGGTTCTTCACTGCGACGAGGGCAGGAGGTGAGGCTGCAGATTTCTTTTAAAAAGACGGAGGCGACAGGGAGATGTCATGGTGGCTGACCGGCTGTGCTGCAGTGTAAATATGGACCAGACAACAACCTGCTCTTAATAAATGTTCCTGGCTTGGAAATAGATCATTGCATATACATCTAATATAAACATATATACATAAACATTTGATTGTATTAATATGAAATGAAACGTTCTTGACCAGGAACTTGATCAATCCAAATATTTCCAATATATACATCACTGACTTTTTAAAGTCGGGACAAAAGAGGTTGTAAAAATCTTTGTTTATTCACACTATTAGTATTTAGTCATATATTTCTGTAGAGAAAAGTCTGAGCTATATAAACATGTAAAAGAACAGGTTCTAAACGAAAATATTTTCTGATTAATAAACATGTTTCCCTCTGGGACTTGATAAGAACTAAATAACTTTATCTATTATGTTGTAATGGAGTTTCATTACTCGGGTATGTCATAAAATACATCCTGTAAACTTGCTTCCTGCTACCAGACGTTCATCTCTATCTGCACCATCAGGCAAAGCAATGTTCTTCAAGAACCTGGTGGAGAACTTCCAGCCTGTAGTTACTCCAGTAGTTTATCTAGAAGAACATTATTATTCACTAACTATTGTATTTTGCCGTCTATGTTCATATTTATTCATGTGGCTACAATTTATTAACATTCCAGTGCAAATATAATGGGGGTCCATATTCTATAGGGGGGGGGGGGGGGGGGGGGGGGGTTCCATATACAATCTCTCTCCAGCAGTTGCAGCTGTATAAGTGTTGCCTTGTGTTCCTTCTCGCTGCAGAGAGCAGAGAAGCAGGCGGAGGTGAAGCCGGTGGCGTCTGGCATCGCAGCTCGACGTGATGGAGGAAGAGCCAAGTGGCTCCAGCAGCTTGTGCCTCTAATGACTGCTGGAGGGAGCCAATGAGGCGGAGAAGCTCTCCACAGGGCCGCAGTGGGGGGGGGGGATATAATCCAAGGGAAGTGGGGAGGGGGCGACGGTGGCTGAGGACCACGGGGATAAAAATAGAAGGGCAGCGTTTCCCAGGCTCGTCCACCGGGGCTGTTCGAATCGATTGATCACGGCGACGCGGTGCAGAGGGGAAGTGGACGCCTGTCATTAAGTTAGAGATCTCTAGACGCAATTCACAGCCCTGCTAATCCCATCAGATTAGAAATGCTTCATCTCCAGCAGAAGACGGTTGGAGAGCCGAGTGGAAACAGTAGAGTCACCTCTAGGGGAGAGGCTTTCATTAAACACCTGGACCAGGTACAGTCGCTGAACCAGGTACAGTCGCTGAACCAGGTCCAATCACTGAACCAGGTCCAATCGCTGAACCAGGTCCAGTCACTGAACCAGGTCCAATCACTGAACCAGGTACAGTCGCTGAACCAGGTCCAATCGCTGAACCAGGTCCAATCACTGAACCAGGTCCAATCACTGAACCAGGTACAGTCACTGAACCAGGTACAATCAATCACTGAACCAGGTACAATCAATCACTGAACCAGGTACAATCAATCACTGAACCAGGTACAATCAATCACTGAACCAGGTACAGTCACTGAACCAGGTACAGTCACTGAACCAGGTCCAATCACTGAACCAGGTCCAATCACTGAACCAGGTACGGTCACTGAACCACAATAATCTGTTCAGGGTGTAAATGAACTGGTGAGTCGTTTTAACGAGCCTACGTCTGCTGACTCATCAGATTTACCTGGATAGTGTTTGTCCTGGTTTCTCATCAAGACCAATAAGTATCTGTACTGGGAGCCCACTAAACTGTCCTGTTGAAAATACTGTCTCCATCAAGTTTTCATCTTGTCCCGGCTCCAACAGTAAAAGTTTTACTGGCTGCCGGCAGGAAATGACCTCTAGTTCAACATTCTCGCTGCATCGGCACGGAGGAAAGAGTCACCATGTGGAAGTTCACAATGGCTGAACAAGCTCCAGAGATTTGGGTAATCTGGGCTGTTGTTTACACTTGGCTAATATAAAACTTGACATGTGGTAGGAGGACTCGTACTACAGTCACTTTGGAAGAACAACTGGTGCAGACGTTGATTTGACTGTTTGTAGGACTGATTTTTATTTTCATTTTGTTTATTTATTTTTCACATTTATATTTTTCCTGTTTATCTGTATGCGTGTGTGTACCGTTGCTCTTTATTTGTTAAAAGTAATAAAGAGATGCTTAAAAAAAAAAAAAAAAAGGTTGACATTTTTGATATAGCAGCGACTAAGAATTGCTGATTACAATAAAAAGTACAAGCTGACTGAAGGAGGAAGAGAAAACATCAAAGATGAAAAGACGCCAAAGCAAATGAAGGAAATCAGCCTGGAGGAGATGAGAGAGCAGCGGCGCCGAGTAACGAGCTGCGGAGCAGCATTAGTCTTGTTCTGAAATGTTCCACTGAAATACTTCTGAGGCGAAGTGCAAGGCCAGCAGCCGCAATACTTGTAATGTGAGGAAGAATACTTGTAATGTGAGTCAGAGTACTTGTAATGTGCATCAGAGTACTTGTAAAGTGAGTCAGAGTACTTGTAATGTGGGTTAGAGTACTTGTAAAGTGAGTCAGAGTACTTGTAATGTGCATCAGAGTACTTGTAAAGTGAGTTAGAGCACTTGTAATGTGAGTCAGAGTACTTGTAATGCGAGTTAAAATACTTGTAATGTGAGGAGGAATACTTGTAATGTGAGTCAGAGTACTTGTAATGTGCATCAGAGTACTTGTAAAGTGAGTCAGAGTACTTGTAATGTGGGTTAGAGTACTTGTAAAGTGAGTCAGAGTACTTGTAATGTGGGTTAGAGTACTTGTAAAGTGAGTCAGAGTACTTGTAATGTGCATCAGAGTACTTGTAAAGTGAGTTAGAGCACTTGTAATGTGAGTCAGAGTACTTGTAATGCGAGTTAAAATACTTGTAATGTGAGGAAGAATACTTGTAATGTGAGTCAGAGTACTTGTAATGTGCATCAGAGTACTTGTAAAGTGAGTCAGAGTACTTGTAATGTGGGTTAGAGTACTTGTAAAGTGAGTCAGAGTACTTGTAATGTGAGTTAGAGTACTTGTAATGCGAGTTAAAATACTTGTAATGTGAGAAAGAATACTTGTAATGTGTGTCAGAGTACTTGTAATGTGCATCAACGTACTTGTAAAGTGAGTCAGAGTACTTGTAATGTAGGTTAGAGTACTTGTAAAGTGAGTCAGAGCACTTGTAATGTGAGTTAAAATACTTGTAATAAGAGGAAGAATACTTGTAATGTGAGTCAGAGTACCTGTAATGTGCATCAAAGTACTTGGAAAGTGAGTCAGAGTACTTGGAAAGTATGTCAGAGTACTTGTAATGTGAGTCAAAGTACTTGTAAAGTGAGTCAGAGTACTGGTACAGTGAGTTAGAGTACTAGTAAAGTGAGTCAAAGTACTGGTAAAGTGAGTCAGAGTACTTGTGATGTGAGGAAGAGTACTTGTAAAGTGAGTCAGAGTACTTGCAATGTGAGTCAGAGTACTTGTAATGCAAGTTAAATACTTGCAATGTGAGGAAGAATACTTGTAAAGTGAGTCAAGGTACTTGTAATGTGAGTCAGAGTACTAGTAAAGTGAGTAGAGTACTGGTAAGGTGAGTCAGAGTATTAGTAAAGTGAGTCAGAGTACTTGTAGTGTTGAGCAGTAGCAGTTCCTCTAGGCTCAGTACTCAGAACCTCCTCTGTCCTCCATTGAGCCTCACAATGTCTCCAGAGGGGAAAGAAGGACCAGGAGCTACTTTGAGTTTTATCATGAAGAAAAAACTGTGCTGGTTGTAGTTCAGAGTTTTCATGTTGAAGAAATTTATCAAACTACTGCGACGCTACAATAATCAGTTGGATGTTGTTTTTATGTACTTGTTAAACTTTATGTTTTGAGGAATAAATATGTGGAATTCAAACATTTTCAGATTTCATCATTAAACAAATGAATATTTATTACCACATAAACACACAAAAGTACTGAGAATTGGTACCGTTGAGTACTGGTATCCATTCCTCGGTACCATACCGGTTCTGAAGTGAAAGGTTCCCTTGTGCGGGTGTTCCTCCTGCGTCACCACATCTCCACCTTTGGCCACAACAACAAATCAAGGTCTGGAGCAGCGCCGCCCGAGAGCAGCGCCTCCTGGTGTTGAAGAGAGAACGTGGGCAGCGTGGAGGCGGAGTCTTTATCAGCTGAGAGCAGCGGCGCCACGGGGCGGCGGGGGTTTACTCAGCTCAGAGTACTGCTTCAGTTCTAACACAAAGCCTCCAATACCACCAAGAGCAGGAAGTACTGCTGTACTCTCTGTACTCTCTGTACTCTCTGTACTCTCTGTACTCTCTGTACTCGAGAGTCATTATACCTTGTAGTTTATCAGACTTTATCAGACAACGGAGGCTTTTATGAACTGAAACCCAGTGAAGAGCTGAAGATCAAGGAGATGCTGCAGGATTGAGATCGAATGCTGAAAACAAAGAGAACTCTACAATAGTAACTCTACAATAGTAACGCTATAGTAACTCTACAATAGTAACGCTACAATTGTAACTCTACAATAGTAACTCAACAATAGTAACTCTACAATAGTAGCGCTGCAATAGTAACTCCACAATAGTAACTCTATAGTAACTCTACAATAGTAACTCTACAGTAGTAACTCTGCAATAGTAGCGCTACAATAGTAACTCTACAATAGTAACGCTATAGTAACTCTACAATAGTGACTCTACAATAGTAACTCTACAATAGTAACGCTACAATTGTAACTGTACACTAGTAACTCTACAATAGTAGCGCTACAATAGTAACTCTACAATAGTAACGCTACAATAGTAACTCTACAATAGTAACTCTACAATAGTAACACTGCAATAGTAACTCTACAATAGTAACTCCACAATAGTAGCGCCACAATAGTAACGCTACAATAGTAACTCTACAATGGTAATGCTGCAATGGTAACTCTACAATGGTAACTCTGCAATAGTATCGCTACAATAGTAACTCTACAATAGTAACGCTACAATGGTAACTCTACAATAGTGACTCTACAATAGTAACGCTACAATGGTAACTCTACAATAGTAACGCTACAATGGTAACTGTACACTTGTAACTCTACAATAGTAACTCTACAATAGTAACGCTACAATAGTAACTCTACAATAGTAACTCTACAATAGTAACACTACAATAGTAACTCTACAATAGTAACTCCACAATAGTAGCGCCACAATAGTAACGCCACAATAGTAACTCTACAATAGTAACTCTACAATAGTAACGCTGCAATTGTAACGCTACAATTGTAACTACAATAGTAACGCTACAATAGTAACTCTACAATTGTAACGCTACAATAGTAACACTACAATAGTAACTCTACAATAGTAGCGCTACAATAGTAACACTATAGTAGTCACTCTACCGTAGCAGAGGCTGCGCGGTAGAGTAGGCTGCGTGGAGCTGCAGCAGCCTGTTTGTGTACGCACGTGAACACGGCGTTCACACGGCGCTCACACGCACCATCGCAGTCCAGACTCGGGTTCCCCACCGCCGAAACCAGAGAATCAAGTGAGCTCCCAAAAGCTACTTCAATCTCTGTGTGGAGGAACCAGGGTTCAGAACCGAACCTCGTCAGAACTCTCTGTCCTTCTCTTCTCCCCCCCCCCCCCCCCCCCCTCCTTCACTAACTAAGAAAAGCAGCTCATCACAGACGGACAGGAAGTATTTTTGTGAATCAGAGCGAACCAGCCGCTCTTCCATCACATGTGGACGGACGGCAGAAGAGTCTTCAGAGCCGCAGGATGAAGATGAGGATGAGAACGGGGGAGTTAAACTGCAGAGCGCTGCACTGTGACCAGCCGAGCCAGGACCCTCACCGGCCCCGGGGCCACCCACCTCCTCACGGAGCCCCCACCCGCCATGAATCCACATCCTTCACGCGAGGAGGAGGAGGAGGAGGAGGAAGGGGGGGGTTGCGTAACCCTCCGAGTGGAGCTCCGTCTGTGGGATTCTGACAGCGAAGGAAAGACGACAAAGAAAGACGGAAGTCGCCTCCAGCAGATCTGCGGCCAAATCGGGGAAAGAATAAAAATAGAAATAGCGGCGCCCACAACTGGCAGAAAGAAAGAAATAAGAACGGAGCCTCCCGTCTTCCAGCAGCAGCAGCAGGAGGAGGAGGCGCCGTGGTTCTGGTTTGTTTAGTGAACGGCTGCCAGGGGATTAGCGGTGCGTGGGTCTCATCAGGACGGGGATTCTGCTCTCCTCAGCCAGGAACTGAAGCTCCGGGGGAAGACTGGCTGCTGCAGGAGTTCCAGAAGAGAAGACGAGGCGGTGGGCGGAGTCTCCTCCTCACGCCACAAACCTTATTCCAGCAACACCAGCGGCTAAAGCCACGAGTCGTTTCCAACATCTACACCCAGACGGGCAAACATTGTGGTCCACCTGACCCCCGAACAGAACTCTCAACTCCCAGCAGATTAACGAGGCCTCCGGACACACAGGGCCACTGTTTCAAACGCCCAGAGGGAGTTTTTAAATAACATGTCAACCAGAAACCCTGACTGAGGTCAGATTTCAAAATAAGGTTTCAGTCTTTTCTAGATTTGTTGGAGATCTAGTCATAGAGTCCTCCACCCAGTCCTCCACCTGATCAGTGTTATCTAGCCCTCCACCCAGTCCTCCACCTGATCAGTGTTATCTAGTCCTCCACCCAGTCCTCCACCCTGATCAGTGTTATCTAGCCCTCCACCCAGTCCTCCACCTGATCAGTGTTATCTAGTCCTCCACCCAGTCCTCCACCCTGATCAGTGTTATCTAGTCCTCCACCCAGTCCTCCACCTGATCAGTGTTATCTAGTCCTCCACCCAGTCCTCCACCCTGATCAGTGTTATCTAGTCCTCCACCCAGTCCTCCACCTGATCAGTGTTATCTAGTCCTCCACCCAGTCCTCCACCCTGATCAGTGTTATCTAGTCCTCCACCTGATCAGTGTTATCTAGTCCTTCACCCAGTCCTCGACCCTGATCAGTGTTATCTACTCGTCCACCCAGTCCTCCACCCGATCAGTGTTATCTAGTCCTCCACCCAGTCCTTCACCTGATCAGTTTTATCTAGTCCTCAACCCTGATCAGTGTTATCTAGTCCTCCACCCAGTCCTACACCCTGATCAGTGTTATCCACTTGTCCACCCAGTCCTACACCCAGTCCTCCACCTGATCAGTATAATCTACTCATCCACCAAGTCAGTCCTCCACCCGAGAGTCCATCAGCTCCTCCTTAATGCTCTTCCATACTTTCGTCTGCAGACCGCTCAAACTTGTGGGCGGAGCACCAATGTTCAGGCGCTTCCATTCATATGTTTCAGGATTCCCGTTCTATAAATTAACAATCTGAAAATATCTCCACGTCTGCTGGCAGCGTTCTGCTCCTGTCATAAAGTAATTTGTTTCACTGAGTTCTGATGTGGATCTTTGTCTTATTTAAACTGTGAGTGGGAGGTGTAGAATCCTCACACCAGAACAGCGGGTGGTGGTGGGGGGTGGGGGTTGACTCCAGAGTGGAGGAAGTAGAGAGGAAGAAGTACAGGAAGAAGTAGAAAGGAGGAAGTAGAGAAGAAGAAGAAGAGAGGAAGAAGTAGATAGGAAGAAGTAGAGAGGAAGAAGAAGAGAGGAAGAAGTAGAGAGGAAGAAGAGAGGATGAAGAAGAGAGGAAGAAGTAGAGAGGAAGAAGTAGAGAGGAAGAAGTAGAGAGGAAGAAGTAGAGAGGAAGAAGTAGAGAGGAAGAAGTAGAGAGGAAGAAGAGAGGAAGAAGTAGAGAGGAAGAAGTAGAGAGGAAGAAGAGAGGAAGAAGAAGAGAGGAAGAAGAAGAGAGGAAGAAGTAGAGAGGAAGAAGAAGAGAGGAAGAAGAAGGTCTGAAGTTTATATATAGTGGTTGTTTTTAGATGGCCATTAGCCACGAGCTAATTAGCCTGGACATCGTGAGCTAAAGGGGCGGGACTTCCTCTTTCGGTCCGGGCCAATCAATGAGCCGTGTTTCTTCTTTACTTCCTCTCTTGTCAGTGTTTGTTGCAGGCTCTAGCGCCCCCAAACAGCAGCTGCTGGAACTGCTTGACAATCTCCAGGCGGTCTGGTCCGTGACCCCCCCCCCCCCCAATCCCCTCCCAGGTGAACCGAGTCCTGGACTGTCCCAATGAGGAAGGCCCCTAAAAGCAAAGTGGTAAAACTGTACGTTGAGGACTGACTGGACGCTACAGCGACTCTCCACCACCAGAGGAAGGCTTTGCCCAGACAGTAAATCCTCCAGAGACGTGTCGGACTCTACGGAGCTCCTTAACCTGGACCCCTCTGGCCGTCTGTGCACTTCACCATAGAAAGAAAGAAAAGCCCAGGGTTACTGTCGACTGGTGCTGTAGCGGCGTGCGGCGCAGGTCAGAACCTACAGCTCCGGAGAGACATCCTCCCGCCTGCTTCACAGCTTCTCAACTCAATTATTCAGCTGAATCCAGAACGAGCCTCTCTGGGAAATAAACATCGTGCGCTGCAGGAGGAAGACGGAATCTTTCCACTCAGATGCTCGTTCAATTCCATCCCATGTAAATCAGACGGCCCCACGAGACGCCAGGCAGACCGTCCAAGAAACCTTTTACGGCCTCCGATTCTGCAGACGAGCTGAAGATTTACCACAAAGGCAGGAGGCAACAGGACGACACACTGTCGACCAAGAAAGACTAGACGCCGCGTGGCCTGTTTCTCAGCTTCAGCTCCTCTACGCTCCCTAAAGGAGTCGTCAGCTGGTGTCCCCACGTCTCCTTTAGTTCCTCTTTAAATCAATTCTTAACCTTTATTAGTAAAACTAATCCAACATGGAGCTTCTGACCCTGTTTCATACCAACTTCCTTTCTGAGGGGGCTTTTCCACCGGAAAGAACCAGGTTCTAGTTCTGGTCCAGGGTCAGCCTTAGCACCAGTTCTATCTCTGGAGTTATCTCTGGAGGTATCTCTGAAATTATCTCTGGAGTTATCTCTGGAGGTATCTCTGGAGGTATCTCTGGAGGTATCTCTGGAGGTATCGCTGCAGTTATCTCTGAAATTATCTCTGGAGGTATCTCTGGAGTTATCTCTGGAGGTATCTCTGGAGTTATCTCTGGAGGTATCTCTGGAGGTATCTCTGAAATTATCTCTGGAGTTATCTCTGGAGTTATCTCTGGAGGTATCTCTGGAGGTATCTCTGGAGGTATCTCTGGAGGTATCTCTGGAGGTATCTCTGCAGTTATCTCTGAAATTATCTCTGGAGGTATCTCTGGAGTTATCTCTGGAGTTATCTCTGGAGGTATCTCTGAAATTATCTCTGGAGTTATCTCTGGAGGTATCTCTGGAGTTATCTCTGGAGGTATCTCTGGAGTTATCTCTGGAGTTATCTCTGGAGTTATCTCTGAAATTGTCTCTGGAGGTATCTCCGGAGTTATCTCTGGAGGTATCTCTGGAGGTATCTCTGGAGTTATCTCTGGAGGTATCTCTGAAGTTATCTCTGGAGGTATCTCTGGAGTTATCTCTGGAGGTATCTCTGGAGGTATCTCTGGAGGTATCTCTGGAGGTATCTCTGGAGGTATCTCTACCTACAAGGAGGAAGCGAGGTTGTACCGGCTTTCTGAAAACTCCAGCGAACACGGAGCCCCAGAGTGGTTCTAGAGAAAAAAATAAAAAAATACGCGTGGTAACACGATATAATAAGTGGTTCCCTGAAGTTAATAATACGAGGGAACGGGATTATTTAATCCGCGTTCGCGGAGCCGCGGCTCTCGAGATGCTGCAGAGCTCCACCTGTCAGTCAGCTACGTCAGATATAATTTAGAAGCAGTTTTCCATTGTGGTTTATTTTCACACTTTTCATGGTGACATTATTATAACTACGTCACGTCCAGGTATCGTTTCACCTTCTGACCGCCGGCTGAGGAGCTGCAGCCGCTGAGCAAGGCAGTGTGAGGCTGCAAGGGGCGCTCTGCTCCGCTCCGAGACGCTCCAATATTATTTTATAACCACAGAACTTCTTTATAATGAAGCCAGACTTCTGGTTCCTCAGGAACTACTAAACAAACTACAAACTACTGTAAATGAAAACTTGGGAGTTTTTAGAGCTAAAATGAGCCTTTTAATGGCTTCATGGGAAAGAGAACTTTAATCAGAGTGGTTACCTAGGTTACCATGGAAACGGCTGTAGAGCAGCGTTCTATCATTCTACACCTCCATTCCTCCATGTTGAAGCTTTTGATTCAGACACGTCCAGAAATAAAGTGAAAGGAGCAGAAAGTCCCTATGGAATGTTGGAATGGTGAAAAATAAGACCCAAACTCATTCACACGTTATTATTGTCCCTCTATGTCCACTCTGGGGCTCTGGACTAAAACAAGACGGACATGAACAAACACCAACAGAGAGACGAAGAGACGTAATGTCTTCTGGCTCTTTGGTGCATCAGAGGTTCGGGTCAGACTAGATGGAGCGACCCGGACTAAACCCATGAATCCAGTCCGTCTCCTGGTTCCTGTTTGAGCACCGTCAGCACTACAGTGGTGAAATCAGGTGACGTGTCACGTTCTGGAGCGACGCGGTGACGAGGCTCTCACTGGCTCCGTTAACGGTGGAGAAAGAACCGGTTCTTTGGTGGCGCTCATTTAAGAACCGGCCCTGAACTAGAACCTGGTTCTTCTTGGTGGAGAAGCCCTATGAGAGTCCAGGAGACATTCTGACTGGTACCATGTGAGGCTGCTGATTGGCTGCAGGGGCCGGACATCATGACCACGGGGTTCAACGTTCATGTGCCGCTAACGGCTAGCGGCTAAAATTAAAACAACAACCGCTGGTGGAGCGTCGACAAACATCCAGCCGCAGAGCAACACACCTGGAGGTTTGGAGTGAAATCACACTGTTCATCGTTTATACTAGTCACGTTAGCAGTTAGTGATAGTGGCTAAATGCTAACGTTAGCACTAGCAGCTAACCGCGAGATATTACGCTGAAGACAAGCTTTCCTTTGATTTTGGGTCACAAGCTTAAACCACGGCTAACCGCTAGCTGCAGCCAAAACAGGCCTAGCGGTTAGCCTCGAGGCTGAACCTACCACAGCTGGTTGATGATGTCAGCTTCCTGTTGACGACGGTCAGAACCTCCCGTTTTGGGGTGCGCCCCCTTGTGGGCGATTCTGGTTTGAACAAAGAGTCCAAAAGGTAAAAACGGAGCTGCTTCCAGACTCCAGAGTCTCCGTTTCAGAAAGAATCGCTTCGCTTGATTAAACATTTGAAAAATGACCAAAGAATATCAGAACGTTGCCGAGGAACCAGGTCACGTGATACACAGACAAACACTGTGTGCAATACCACGTTGTACCACAAGGTGGTGCAGGGAGTCGACTGAACCTTAATTCCTTTCTAAGCTTTGAGAAAATTTGATATTCAAGGAAGGGAAACCTGACAACAAACATAAACTCCGCAATAAATGGCAACCCACCTTTCGATATTTTGCGACCATGTAACCTCTCTTCCTGTTTTTGTTTTATCGAATTAATTTTTTGTGTATTCAACTTTTTCCCCCCAAATGTAGTGTCTATTAGATTTAATTTTTTTCTTATCTGTTCTTACAAAGACACTAATCTAAATCTGACGTATACAAACATTTTCAATGCCAACGTCAGCATTTCCGGTTCTTGTAAACACTTTCAATTAAAGAAAAAAACTGAAACGAAGCAGAAGAGCCAATGGGAGACTCAGGCTGGAGGCAGAACGCCTGACTCAGCGTGGGCTGTTTTAAACTGCCCCTCGGGGATAAATAAAGTATTTTGAATTGAAGTGAATTGAATATCGAGGTTAAGGCCTTCCAGGTGTTTCCCAGTCCAGTACAGCACACGATTCCTGGAGTAATGGGATTACTAAAATAATGGCTAGCTGCAAGCCCTACAGACAGTTTGAGGAACAGACCAAGTATCTGGCTCCAGAAAACAAACCAGGTGAAGTGTGCGTTTGAGGAGAGGTGGGCGGGGGTTTCCCAGCACGCTCCAGTAGTTTTCCTCCTCCTCCTATGATGCTGCTGATAACAACTTCCTGTCGTGCCGGTTTCCCGGCGCCGCTCAGCTCAGGGGAGTTCCTGCACGCATGACACCATACGAATAACCAGCTTTCCTAAAGAAGAGCGTGAAGACTTCCTGTAACACCTGGACG
This sequence comes from Lipophrys pholis, assembly GCF_963383615.2. NCBI lineage: Eukaryota > Metazoa > Chordata > Actinopteri > Blenniiformes > Blenniidae > Lipophrys > Lipophrys pholis. The sequence continues at coordinate 1,750,708 of NC_137631.1, read as the reverse complement.
CTGGAACCAGGTGAGCAGACGCTGCACGCCGCTCCACATCCAACAACTACATCTGGAAACTCTTCATCACCATTCAGTGATGAAGAGCCGTGTGTTGTGCACGTCAATCTCTCAGTAACAACAACTCCTCCGTGAGGAACAAATAAACACTACGGCCAGTTCTCAATTTCCAAGCACGCGAGTCCGTACTTGTAAGTACACACTCTGGAGTACAGACTCTGAATTTCTTGCCAAATGCATTATGGGTAATTTTTGCTTCCCCAGTCCACAGGGGTCCGGTCTTGATGCGTCCTGCATAAAGCGGGCGGAGCCAGAACACATCCGGGTATTTCCTGCGTCGTCGACAAGATGCGTACTTTGAACTGGATCACTTTCACAAGATAGGTAGTAACTATAGTTCTTCTGCACATGCTCAGTAGAGCCAATCACAACAAAGTTTCCTCCCTGATGTCATGACTCCCAGGCCATAATCTCCTGGACTTGGTACTTTTATATTGACAGTCACCGTAATAACAATCCAACTTGGTGGGTTTATTTTGACAGTCACCGAAATAACAATCCAACTTGGTGCTTTTAATTTGACAGGCACCCTAATAACAATCCAACTTGGTACTTTTATTTTGACAGTCACACTAATAACAATCCAACTTGGTGCCTTTATTATGACAGTCACCGTAATAACAATCCAACTTGGTGCTTTTATTTTGAGAGTCACTGTAATAACAATCCAACTTGGTACTTTTATTCTGACAGTCACTGTAATAACGTTCCAACTTGGTGGGTTTATTTTGACAGTCACCGTAATAACAATCCAACTTGGTACTTTTATTTTGACAGGCACCCTAATAACAATCCAACTTGGTACTTTTATTTTGACAGTCACACTAATAACGATTCAACTTGGTACTTTTATTTTGACAGTCACCGTAATAACATTCCAACTTGGTGCCTTTATTATGACAGTCACTGTAATAACGTTCCAACTTGGTGGGTTTATTTTGAGAGTCACCGTAATAACAATCCAACTTGGTGCTTTTATTTTGAGAGTCACTGTAATAACAATCCAACTTGGTACTTTTATTCTGACAGTCACTGTAATAACGTTCCAACTTGGTGGGTTTATTTTGACAGTCACCGTAATAACAATCCAACTTGGTACTTTTATTTTGACAGGCACCCTAATAACAATCCAACTTGGTACTTTTATTTTGACAGTCACACTAATAACGATTCAACTTGGTACTTTTATTTTGACAGTCACCGTAATAACATTCCAACTTGGTGCCTTTATTATGACAGTCACTGTAATAACGTTCCAACTTGGTGGGTTTATTTTGACAGTCACCGTAATAACAATCCAACTTGGTGCTTTTATTTTGAGAGTCACTGTAATAACAATCCAACTTGGTACTTTTATTCTGACAGTCACTGTAATAACGTTCCAACTTGGTGGGTTTATTTTGACAGTCACCGCAATAACAATCCAACTTGGTACTTTTATTTTGACAGTCACCGGAATAACAATCCAACTTGGTGGGTTTATTTTGACAGTCACCGTAATAACAATCCAACTTGGTACTTTTATTTTGACAGTCACCGTAATAACAATCCAACTTCCATTTTCTGCTGAGTGTTGCTGAGTCAACATGAAACTTTTCAGAAGCGTCAGTATTTCCTGCTGTTGATCTCGACCAACAGTCTGATAGCGGCCAAAAGCTGTGGTCCTTCATGCTGGTAATAGAGTAAAGTTACAGAGTAACTAGTAACACTGGATTTGGGAGAATCCATCTTTACCCTGGATTGTATTTCAAAACAAGACACGGGAACAGAAACGTGTCGTAACTTGTTGCGTCGCCGGCTTCATGTCATTGACTCCGCCCTCCGCTTGGCGAGGAAACGGGGCAGACATCAGCTGACCTCTCCGGCCAAACCGGGCGTCTGCTCAATGGGTTACTGCAACGAGAAGACAAAACTACATCTAGGAGCGAGTCGTCGACATAGAGCCGAGGACAACACTTCACTCGGTTAAAACCTTTAAAAGGATTTAAAAATCATCGGGACGCTGCCGCCTGAGACCAGAAAAAGGATTTGTCCAATACTGTGACAATTCACTTTTTTTAAAATGTAGAAATTGTCAATGTTTTGTTATTTTATATCGACTCAACTTTATTTATAGAGCGCTTGGAAAACAACACCGTTTGCCGAAGTGCTGTAGAGACAAATAATAAAATATAATAAATATACATACAGTATATATCAGTGACGTGCAGTCAGGGGAGGCAGGTGAGGCCATCATGGAAAGAAAAAAAAAGTAAAAAGAAAAAAAATTAATTAAATTGTTATATGTATCCAGTGATTATACTATAAAGTTATTTTCCATTTAACTTCACCAGTTTTAGATTATTTTTATTCAAAATCGCTGAATTTTCACATTTACCGTTCAAATCCTGAGAAGAGACTTGCGGTGAGGCGGCAGCCAGCTGAGCCTCACCATGGATTGCTATCTCTCTGTATGTCGCTGTTAAAATGTTCAAACACTTTTGCTATATGAATTATATTATAAATTTCCATAGTTTAGTTAACTGAGGTATATAATGTACAGTGTATTTTGTAAACAACTGCATGTGTGTGACGTGTTTCTTGTGCTGAGCAGTCATAAAACGGCTGCGAAGACGCACTGGGTGAGGCACGCAGTTCTCCTGCCTCATGGTAGAGGGCGCTAGTGATCCCAGGGATCCTTCTTGCGACTCCTCGGCTGCAGAATAAGTGACAACAAGCTACAGTTAGCAAGTCAAGTGCAGCGGCAGCGATCGTTTATTTTTGTCCTCTCGCCTGGACTTACTTTTAACACGGAGGATTACAGATCTAAAATAAAACAGTTTTCCAAACTTCTATAAACAAGTTATCGATGCTTTTGTTCTGAAGGAGCGGCGCATGGACTTCATTTCTAAGTAAAGGTAAGACCATAATAACGTTTTTTTTTTATTAAATGTGCTTTTTTGTGTGCTTATGTGTAAAGAATGCTGGTATGAGCTTCTAAACAGAACCCGTTAACTGCTGCCAATCAAATGGTGAATCAGATCCTCTTTAGGGTTCATATGTTAGTAAATCTGACTGTGATGAAGTCAGTGCCTCACCAGCCATGAACCTCACCGCACGTCACTGGTATATATATATATATATATATATATATATATATATATATATATATATAAAATTAAATAACAGAATAAAAGCAATGAAGCACAATAAAAACAATAAAGTCCACCTGTCAGAGTTAAAAGCCAAAGAGAAGAAGAGTTTTCAGAGGTTCTAAAAACAGGAAGTGAGTCGGCCTGTTTGATGAGCAGAGGAAAGTCACCTCTCTGCTTCCTGTTGGTCTGAGGGACAAACAACAAGGACCGACCTGTCCACCTGAGAGAGCGAGGGAGTGGACGGCCGGAGCAGGTCGGACAAATACTGTGAGGAGAGGCGATGGAGGCATTTAAAAACAAATAAAAGAATTTTAAAAATCAATCCTAAGAGGAACAGGGAGCAGTGGACCGATACTGAACCTGTGTGATGTGCTGGTGTGTTCTGGATCCTGATAAAAAAGGTCCAGCGGAGACGTTTTGGATCAGCTGAAGACGTGAGAGTGAAGACTGGCTGAGCCCAACGTAAGGAGCGTTGCAGTAATCCCACCGAGTGGTGATAGAAGCAGGGATTAAAATCTCAAAGTGATGCAAGGACAGGAAAAGGTTTCACTCTGGGTCCTCGTCTCAACTGACCACTGACTTAATTTGTAGATCTAGTTTAAGATCAGAGTCCAGTCTGACTCCGAGGTTCTTAGCCGAGTGCGTTAAGTGTTGCCTTAAAGGACCCAGATCAACAAGAACCTTGGTGGAACCACTGGGCCCAAACAAGTTCAGGACGACCAGGACCTGATTTCAACTCTGCAGTCAAGAAGTGGTTTCACACAAAAAGCATTTTCTCGATTCAGAAGGAAAATAAATGTGTCTGTCGTCAGCGTAGAAATGAAAAGTGACGCCATGTTTCTGGAGAACCGATCCTAGAGGGAGAATAGAAGAGGGCCCAGTATAGAGCCTTGAGGCACTCCACATGGAGGAGGTGCTGCAGAGGACTCCACGGGTCCAACACGGACACAGGAACGTCTCTCCTCTAAATACCACCTGGACCACTTTAAAGCACCGCCCCTTATGTCCACCAAGGTCTCCAGACGAGACAGGAGGACCTGATGGTCCACTGTGTCCAAGGCAGCTGGAAGGTCCAACAGAACCAGAGCAACCAGAGTCTGTGGCCAGGAAGAGCTCATTAAGAACCTCCAGCAGTGGCGACTCAGCGCTGGGAAGGTTCTAAACCCAGAGTGAAACACCTCCGGAATGTTCTGCTCATCCAGAGCAGAACATATCTAGTGGATTTACTTTATTTTTTAATGGAACTTTTTCATTTTAATACTTTTTGTTATGTTCATACTTCATAATCGTATGGATGATCGACACTGTTCCAGCAGTATAAATACACACATCTGAATTAAAAAGAAATAAAAAATCATGAAAACAAATGAGGAAACTGCAGTAAAGACAAATGAAGCAGATTCATTTGGATCCTCGTTTGAGGTTTAATCAAACTTTTAAAAGACGCTTTTTATCATAATTAAATACAATTCCATAAAACACGTATTGTATTAACAGTATTGTGTAAATTGTGAGAAATATTTACATTCTGATGTGACTATTTGATCCGGTTTCCCCAGTTGGAGTGAGGCCGGTCGTTACTGCAGAGCTCCTCAATCGGCTCAACGAACCCCGTTTAAACACGCCTGCTGTGTTCAGGAACTGAACAAAGATTATTCAAGTCTTTAGAGAAACTGCAGTATTCTCCATCACTGTACCACGAGCTGCTAGCTGCTGTACATGTCACAGTGTGTGATTCATCGGGTTTGCAGTTTTAACCTTTTTTAGAGACGTGGTTTGTTGAGTTCGGCGTCTTGTACCATCGTGTTTGGGCTGGAAAGAGTCGCTCAGATCTGGCAACCCCGTTTGTTCAGACCCAGTTCAAGAATCACTACTTCAAAACAAAAGCTCCGAGTTTGATCTTCAGACGTTAAGACAAAGTAAACAGCTGGACTGTGGAAAAAAACTCTGGCTTTTAACTTAAAGGAGACATATCATGCTTTTAAATCCTTCCTTTTTACATATAAATCATACAGTTGTGGTCTATACAACGCGAAACTGCAATGCTTGGGTCTGAATTCCTCATTATTAGAGCTCCACAGGCCCCTTTTCTACCCCTTTTCTGATGCGCTTCTGAGAGCAACTCGTTTTGGGGCGGTCTCTTCAAATGCAAATGACACACTTCATACCCCGCCTCCTCTCCAGGTTGCAGAGGTCACACTCGGTTCAACGTCACCCTGTTCGGCCATCTTTGTAGTTTGATAGAACAGATACAATTATCTAGCGGCGCAGAAACTTTATATTCACACATTATTTACAAAATGTCAACAACGGAAGATTTGTCCATCCAGCCATACATGTTGGAGCCAGAGTCGGACCCGGCGGAGCGAGATGAAAATGACGATGATGCACCTTCAGAACAACGTCTTCATATGGATGTAACGCAATGGTGTGTTACTATATTTACACTAACTTCTCCATCCATGCCCACTACTACAATACTGCCTGTATTACAACGACTATTTAACACAGAAGTTACATTATAATCTAAAACGAGCACACAGCGCTAACATATGAAGACGGTGCAACTGCTAATGCTAACAAAACAATGACAGGGACGTCTTATCATCACACTTTTTAGCGTTATATACAGCTTACCGAAGTGCTCTGTTCGTCGTCTCCATAGATAGAAGGAACTGACCGCTCAATCAGACCAAGTCTTTCGGCAAATCCTTCTTTATACTGGCGGAGGTTGCTGAAGCAGTCGTCCTTAAAGTGATTCGCGCACACAAAAATGACCTTACCCACAGATGTGGGTACATTTCTGTGAAAAATAAAACTCAACCAGGCACTTGGAAAAGGTTCTGATGCTGGGAGACGGTGTAACGAAGCTTGTGGGTTACTACATCCAACAACCGAACATTTCGACTTATCCTCTCGTAACTTCGGTTGGACTACAAAATCGCAGCGAGAAACAAAAATGGCGGATTGCTCGAAACGTCGATGTCCTAATTTGGCAGTTCCGCTGAGAATACTGTGACGTCATTGTTCAAAAAACGTAATAGAGAATAGAAAAATCGAAACCGATCGCAAAATATGACCAAAACAGAATATAAAGATATCAACGGAGCACCTGAAGAGACTACTTTGAACTTTTCTGTACTTCTAAACACTCTAAATATACACCAAAATGCATTTAAGGGCTAAAAAAGTGGATTTAGCATGATATGTCCCCTTTAAAAGAAGTGCTTTTATTTTGACAGTATCAAGTTGTTGTTTTTTTAAGACCACATTTAATCAACTTTGGGAAAATTAATCACAGAGCGTTCACTTCAGCATTGTGTGTTTCCTGCCCACAGTACTTCCTCGTGAGAGAGAGAGAGAGAGAGAGAGAGAGAGAGAGAGAGAGAGAGAGAGAGAGAGAGACAGAGACAGAGAGAGACAGAGACAGAGAGAGACAGAGACAGAGACAGAGACAGAGAGAGACAGAGACAGAGAGAGACAGAGACAGAGACAGAGAGAGACAGAGACAGAGAGAGAGAGACAGAGACAGAGACAGAGACAGAGAGAGAGAGACAGAGACAGAGACAGAGAGAGAGAGAGAGACAGAGACAGAGACAGAGACAGAGACAGAGAGAGACAGAGACAGAGACAGAGACAGAGACAGAGAGAGAGACAGAGAGAGAGAGACAGAGAGAGAGAGACAGAGAGAGAGAGAGACAGAGAGAGAGAGACAGAGAGAGAGAGAGACAGAGAGAGAGAGAGACAGAGAGAGAGAGAGACAGAGAGAGAGAGAGACAGAGAGAATACAATACTCAATGACCAAAGTACTGGAAAGCTACTCAACACAGTGCGTTTATTTATCAATTTCTGTGTGTGTGTGTGTGTGTGTGTGTGTGTGTGTGTGTGTGTGTGTGTGTGTGTGTGTGTGTGTGTGTGTGTGTGTGTGTGTGTGTGTGTGTGTGTGTGTGTGTACAGCAAACTCTCGTCTGCTGTCGGGATGGAAACACTGCAGAGACGCTCTGCAAGGGGTTTCCAATCAGGGTGAGGGAGTGAAAGAGTGAGGGAGTGAAGGAATGAGGGAGTGAAGGAGTGAGGAGTGAAGGGATGAGGGAGTGAGAGAGTGAGGGAGTGAAAGAGTGAAGGAATGAGGGAGTGATGGAATGAGGGAGCGAACGAGTGAAAGAATGAAGAAGGGAGGCAGTGAGGAGTGAGAGAGTGAAGGAGTGAAGCAATGAGGGAGTGAAGGAATGAGGGAGTGAAGGAGAGAGAGAGTGAAGGAGAGAGAGAGTGAAGGAGAGAAGGAATGAGGGAGTGAAGGAATGAGGGAGTGAAGGAGAGAGAGAGTGAAGGAGAGAGAGAGGAGTGAAGGAATGAATGAGTGGAGTGAGGGCGCTGAGGAGCCGTCACATGGCTCATCAGCGCCCCCTGTGGCGGCTCCCTGAAGCTCTCAGCATTTGATTTGTTAGAAAAGATTTAGTTTGTTTCTCACTGAGACTCGGAGGAACGAGTCAAACAGCCGAGTCACACAGAGTCAGTCCTCTGGGGAGGAGAACAGCCGAGTCACACAGAGTCAGTCCTCTGGGGAGGAGAACAGCTGAGTCAGTCCTCTGGGGAGGAGAACAGCCGAGTCACACAGAGTCAGTCCTCTGGGGAGGAGAACAGCAGTCAGTCCTCTGGGGAGGAGAACAGCCGAGTCACACAGAGTCAGTCCTCTGGGGAGGAGAACAGCCGAGTCACACAGAGTCAGTCCTCTGGGGAGGAGAACAGCAGTCAGTCCTCTGGGGAGGAGAACAGCCGAGTCACACAGAGTCAGTCCTCTGGGGAGGAGAACAGCCGAGTCACACAGAGTCAGTCCTCTGGGGAGGAGAACAGCAGTCAGTCCTCTGGGGAGGAGAACAGCAATGACTAAAAAGACTAAAACAGATAACAGAAAAGAAAGAGTCAAAGAATAAAGTCTAAATCGTACTGCGGCTGTAAACAGCCAAAAGCTAACCAGGCTAAACTAGCGGCTGTAAACAGCTAAACGCTAACCAGGCTAAACTAGCGGCTGTAAAACGCTAAAAGCTAACCAGGCTAAACTAGCGGCTGTAAACAGCTAAAAGCTAACCAGGCTAAACTAGCGGCTGTAAAACGCTAAAAGCTAACCAGGCTAAACTAGCGGCTGTAAACAGCTAAAAGCTAATGAGGCTAAACTAGCAGCTGTAAAACGCTAAAAGCTAACCAGGCTAAACTAGCGGCTGTAAACAGCTAAAAGCTAACCAGGCTAAACTAGCGGCTGTAAAACGCTAAAAGCTAACCAGGCTAAACTAGCGGCTGTAAAACGCTAAAAGCTAACCAGGCTAAACTAGCGGCTGTAAACAGCTAAAAGCTAACCAGGCTAAACTAGCGGCTGTAAACAGCTAAAAGCTAACGAGGCTAAACTAGCGGCTGTAAAACGATAAAAGCTAACGAGGCTAAACTAGCGGCTGTAAACAGCTAAAAGCTAACCAGGCTAAACTAGCGGCTGTGAACAGGTGGAAAATCATGAAAACGTGTTTTTCAGTTCTGAAGGTTGCAGAACTCTGATCTAGGCTAAACGGACGACAAAGAAAGGCCAAAAAAAAATTACATTTTAAGTAGAATAACTGAAGCTATAACAGCTTAAAAAAAAATTGCTAAAAACTGCTTTAAAAATGGCTAAAAATGTTTTAATTTAACGACGATCTTTACTTTCCTGAACCAAAACTGAAAGTTCATAAACGCCACATGAGACTGTTTTTGTAGGAATATCTAATCTCTAGGAAGCGTTGCAGGTCGCGTTCATTCTAAAAGGTTCCACCTTCTGTGGCTCCAGTTAAAGTGAGAAAAGCGGCGGAGCGATTTGTTGTTCTGAACTTCCAGAGTAAACAACGTGGACCAAAACAAATAGCTTTATTTTGGCATTTTAATCTTGTTGATTAAAATAGAAAAGCAGTTTATAGAGTCAGTGCTCAATATGCACATTTCCCTTCTCTGCCTGTCAGGAGCCTTCAGATTGAAGTGGTTTTAAGAAGACGCCAGGTTTCCCAGCCATTCAGGAAGCGACAACAACAACAACAACAACAACAACAATCTGGTCAATCTGCAGCATTTGGCAGATGTGAGGAGAAACCTGATGTTTCCAAAGGAAAACTAGGAAGTCCACAATGTTCTAACAAACAGTGGATGTTTGAGGAGATAAGTGGAGGAAACAGGCGGTAAACAACGAGGAAACAGGTGGTAAACAACGAGGAAACAGGCGGTAAACAACGAAGAAACAGGTGGTAAACAACGAGGAAACAGGAGGTAAACAACAAGGAAACAGGTGGTAAACAACGAGGAAACAGGTGGTAAACAACGAGGAAACAGGTGGTAAACAAAGAGGGAACAGGTGGTAAACAACAAGGAAACAGGCGGTAAACGAGGAAACAGGCAGTAAACGAAGCGGAAACAGGAAGTAAACAACGAGGAAACAGGCGGTAAACAACAAGGAAACAGGTGGTAAACAACGAGGAAACAGGTGGTAAACAAAGAGGAAACAGGAAGTAAACAACGAGGAAACAGGCGGTAAACAACAAGGAAACAGGTGGTAAACAACGAGGAAACAGGTGGTAAACAACAAGGAAACAGGCGGTAAACAATAAGGAAACAGGCAGTAAATAAACAAGCAGTAAACAATGAGGAAACAGGCAGTAAACAGCAAGGAAACAGGCAGTAAACAGCAAGGAAACAGGCGGTAAACAATGAGGAAACAGGCGGTAAACAACGAGGAAACAGGCGGTAAACAACGAGGAAACAGGCGGTAAACAACGAGGAAACAGGCGGTAAACAACGAGGAAACAGGAAACAGGCGGTAAACAATGAGGAAACAGGCAGTAAACAAACAGGCAATAAATAAACAGGTGGTAAACAACGAGGAAACAGGTGGTAAACAAACAGGCAATAAACAAACAGGTGGTAAACAAAAAGGAAACAGGCGGTAAACCAGGAGAAACCAGGCAGTAAACAACGAGGAAACAGGCGGTAAACCAGGAGGAACCAGGCAGTAAACAACAAGGAAACAGGCGGTAAACAACGAGGAAACAGGCGGTAAACAAATAGGCAATAAACAAACAGGCGGTAAACAAACAGGTGGTAAACAAACAGGTGGTAAACAAACAGGTGGTAAACAAACAGGAAACAGGCGGTAAACAAGGAGGAACCAGGAGGAAACAGGCGGCAAACCAGGAGGAAACACAGGACGGGTGTGGATATGTGCAGGCTTTATGGATGCAGGTGGAGTTCTCAGGTGTGGATGTTGGGGGTGGGGTGCAGGTGGGGGTCTCAGTTGTGGATGTTGGGGGTGGAGGTCTCAGTTGTGGATGCTGGGGTGGAGGTGCAGGTGGAGGTCTCAGGTGTGGATGTTGGGGGTGGGGTGCAGGTGGGGGTCTCAGTTGTGGATGTTGGGGGTGGAGGTCTCAGTTGTGGATGCTGGGGTGGAGGTGCAGGTGTGGATGCTGGGGGTGGAGGTACAGGTAGAGGTCTCAGGTGTGGGTGTTGAGGGTGGAGATGCAGGTAGAGGTCTCAGGTGTGGGTGTTGGGGGTGGGGTGCAGGTGGGGGTCTCAGTTGTGGATGTTGGGGGTGGAGGTCTCAGTTGTGGATGCTGGGGTGGAGGTGCAGGTGGAGGTCTCAGGTGTGGATGTTGGGGGTGGGGTGCAGGTGGGGGTCTCAGTTGTGGATGTTGGGGGTGGAGGTCTCAGTTGTGGATGCTGGGGTGGAGGTGCAGGTGTGGATGCTGGGGGTGGAGGTACAGGTAGAGGTCTCAGGTGTGGGTGTTGAGGGTGGAGATGCAGGTAGAGGTCTCAGGTGTGGGTGTTGGGGGTGGAGGTCTCAGGTGTGGATGTTGGGGGTGGAGGTGCAGGTAGAGGTCTGAGGTGTGGATGTTGGGGGTGGGGTGCAGGTGGAGGTCTCAGGTGTGGATGCTGTAGGTGGAGGTGCAGGTAGAGGTCTGAGGTGTGGATGTTGGGGGTGGAGGTCTCAGGTGTGGATGTTGGCGGTGGAGGTGCAGGTAGAGGTGTCGGGTGTGGGGGTGGAGGTGCAGGTGCAGGTGGAGGTCTCAGGTGAGGGGTGGACTGACCTTCTGCTGCCGTCGGGCCATGTCGGTGGGCTGCTTGGCGTTAAACGGGTAGGAGACGCACCGCAGAACGAACACGTAGATCTGCAGCTTTACCTTCCTCTCCTCCTCCTCCCTCTTCATCCTCTCCCGCTGCCTCCTCTCCTCCTCCTCCTCCTCCTCCTCCTTCTGCTGCTGCTGCTGCTGCTGCTGCTCCTCCCGGTGCTCCGCCGCGGCTCCTCTCCCGGGGGCGACGGGCTGCCGTGGCCGGCTCCCCGCTCGCTTCCCCGCCGCCGAGCCGCCACGGAGCCGCGGAGCCTCGCACACAACTTCAGGGTCCGAGTCCCCGCAGGAGCCGGAGTCCTCGCTGGAGGACGGGTCCAGCATGGCGCCCGGTGCTTCTCAGTTAGTCGACGTGGCGCTCGAGCCGCTCGGAGCCGCTCGACCGGCCGGGTGCGTTTGAAGCCGCGACCCGCGGCGGACGGAGGTTTTGAGGGGAGGGCGGGGAGGCGGGGTCTGAACCGGTGGAGCTGTCCCCGCCCGCGTGCCGCCGCTCCGCTCCGCTCTGCCGCGATGTGTCGGAATGAGCGCGAGGCGCAAACAGGTGAACAACCTGTTGGACGGGTTGCCAGGTATGAAAACAGTTTCCAGCGCGAAGGCACAGAAACCCGCCAGACTCGATCAAACACGGTCCAAATCAACTGAAACATCTCCAGTAAGCGTCCTAAAAGTCTCCAAATCCACATGAAAACACTAAATAATCTACAGTAAGAGTTTAAAAACAGTCCTATTCCACATGAAAACACTAAATAATCTACAGTAAGAGTTTAAAAACAGTCCTATTCCACATGAAAACACTAAATAATCTACAGTAAGAGTTTAAAAACAGTCCTATTCCACATGAAAACACTAAATAATCTCCAGTAAGCAAGCATAAGTAAAATAATAATAAATCAATAATAAAACAGGTCAAGAGAACACCACTGTGTTTTTCGTTTGTTTGTTTATTCACTCATTTCAGGCATGTCACATTTCAAACATTTTGTGCAATCATATACATAACCAATATCCTCTAACACACACACACACACACACACACACACACACACACACACACACACACACACACACACACACACACACACACACACACACACACACACACACACACACACACACACACACACACACACAGGAAGAAGTAAACAAAAAGAGAAGATAAATATTCAACACAAACTGTCTTTAAGCAAAATCCTAACATGTTTCCTTCCATAGAAGGACATATATCAATATATTGACGAAGTCAGAAACCTCTAAACACAGAAAATCATTTGTGAATTTGATTATTGATCCTCTAATATGAAACTGAAAGTACGACTCTTATTCTTTCTTTCCTGGGATGATGCCAACATTGAATTCTTGGTCAAGTTAGTTAAAGTCTTAAGACACAAATATAACTTGAAGATTTAGAAAAGTGAAATAAAGAAAGCAAAGATTACCGTCTGTAATGGTCTGCAACCGTCTGCAAGCGTTAAAAACGATCTGCAACCAACTACAACCATCTGCAACCGTCTGCAACCGTCTGTAACGGTCTGTAATGGTCTGCAACCATCTAAACGTTCTACAGCCATCTTAGCGGTCTGTAACGGTCTGCAACGGTCTGTAACAGTCTGAAACCGTCTATAATGGTCTGCAACCGCCCCCAACGGTCTGCAGTCGACTGCAACCATCTGTAATTGACTGCAACCCTCTGCAACCATTTGCAACGGTCTGCAACCGTCTGTAATGGTCTGCAACCATCTGCAACCGTCTACAACGGTCTGCAGTGGACTGCAACCATCTGTAATGGTCTGCAACTGTTTGAAATGGTCTGCAACCGACTGCAAAGGTCTGCAACCATCTGAAACTGTCTGTAATGGTCTGCAACCATCTGCAACCGTCTACAACGGTCGGCAGTCGACTGCAACCATTTGTAATTGACTGCAACCGTCTGCAACCATTTGCAACGGTCTGCAACCATCTGTCATGGTCTGCAACCGACCGCAAAAATTTAAAATGATCTGCAACCAACTACAACCGTCTAAAACGGTCTGCAACCATCTGCAATCGTCTACAACCATCTGTAGTGGTCTGCAAATGACTACAACCGTCTACAACCACCTGCAACCATCTGCAACCGTCTGCAACGGTCTGCAACGGTCTGCAGTCGACTGCAACCATCTGTAATGGTCTGCAACTGTTTGAAACAGTCTGCAACCGACTGCAAAGGTCTGCAACCATCTGCAACCGTCTACAACGGTCGGCAGTCGACTGCAACCATTTGTAATTGACTGCAACCGTCTGCAACCATTTGCAACGGTCTGCAACCATCTGTCATGGTCTGCAACCGACCGCAAAAATTTAAAATGATCTGCAACCAACTACAACCGTCTAAAACGGTCTGCAACCATCTGCAATCGTCTACAACCATCTGTAGTGGTCTGCAAATGACTACAACCGTCTACAACCACCTGCAACCATCTGCAACCGTCTGCAACGGTCTGCAACGGTCTGCAGTCGACTGCAACCATCTGTAATGGTCTGCAACTGTTTGAAACAGTCTGCAACCGACTGCAAAGGTCTGCAACCATCTGCAACCGTCTACAACGGTCGGCAGTCGACTGCAACCATTTGTAATTGACTGCAACCGTTTGCAACCGTCTGCAACCATTTGCAACGGTCTGCAACCATCTGTCATGGTCTGCAACCGACCGCAAACATTTAAAACGATCTGCAACCAACTACAACCGTCTAAAACGGTCTGCAACCGTCTGCAATCGTCTACAACCATCTGTAGTGGTCTGCAAACGACTACAACCGTCTACAACCACCTGCAACCATCTACAACAATCTGCAACCGTCTAAAACCGTCTATAACAGTCTGCAACCGACTGCAACCGTCTGCAATGGTCTACAACCGTCTATAATGGTCTATAACCATCTATAACAGTCTACAGCCATCTATAACGCTCTACAACCGTCTACAATGATCTGCAACTCTGTCATGGAGGAGAGTGACATCATAGTAGTGACGCCAGCCTGTGTCAGAGTGTCATAGAGGAAGGAGACATTTTGGTGGAGACACAGCAGACTGATAAAGTTCAGTTTTATCCGTTTATTAAATTAAATATTTGAACAGGGATTGTGAAAAGGTTCAGTGGACTTTGTGTTTTATCCTCAGTCACTAGAGAGGTGGAGGAGGAGGGTGACGAGGAAGTGGTGGTGGAGGAGGAGGTGGTGAAGGAGAATTTTGTCTGTCTGCAGTAGCAGAGCGTCCAGTGCAGCTTTACGCATGACTGTCACCTCACTGTTTTATATGCTGACTCAGCAATGGGACGGATTGTTGCACACCTTGTCACAAATGATAATCAATCAGTTCTATTGATCATGGAGATGCTGATTCAGCAGTAATGTCTCACTAACGAAACATCTAGAACACCGCAGCTTGACTGTTGATTACATGGATCAATAAGTCTGATATGTGAAGACATTAAATGTATGAGATGAATCTGGTTCAATTCATCACTCCACTCTCAGCACCGCCAGGTTCCCTTGTCTCCATAATGTTCCTGCTCAAGGTCCACGTTCTCCTGCACAGTTTTATTTTGTTAAATCCCAGAGTTAGCAGGAAGTGGCATTTTCTTCGCCAGCAGCATTTCTAGACTTTCTGAGGTTTCTGATGTTGGACTGAAGTGAAGCTTCTCAGCAGCGCCCCCTGCTGGAGACGTCCCTCATTAAGGTGTTAACAGGTAAACCCTCTGGATGTGTCCACTCTCACCGGGTCCCTGTACACGTTCTACTGAACATACATGTTGGACGCTCTGAACAAACCTACTCTAGTTTTTCAGCCTCGTTTTAGAAAATTGACGTCCAAACGACGGCTGGAGGTTCGCTGCCTCAAACTGTGGCCCCAGGCAACTTTCATGTTTGGCTCATGTTCCACTTTATTATTGGAATTTGCGGCGGGACCATTAAAAATTAATGGTGGGCTGGAGGTGGTCCGCGGGCCCGACTTTGGAACCCTTGATTTAGTGGGAATGTCAGGGAGCCGCTACAGGGGGCGCTGAAGAGCCTCTTGTGGCTCTGGAGCTTCAGGTTGATGACCTCTGAGTCAGGAGGTGAAATTCAGCAAATACAGCAATAAATAACATGACACGGTGCGTGGTAGTATGTAACACTACTCTTTCATTGACGTGAAACACTTTTATGATATAAGAATCATCCATCCATCCATCCATCCATCCATCCATCCATCCATCCATTTTCTCCCTCTTATCCATTTCTGGGTAACGGGGGTGTCAGTCTGAGCACTGTCACCCAGATCACATTGCACCGATTAAGAACCTTCCTGCAGGTGGTGAGCCCACAGGAATATAAGAATTATACTGGACATTTTATTCTATTCTTTTAAAGAATGTTTGAATTGCAGATATACCAAACCAAAACATCTCAGGAACATTTGAAGCAGAAAGAGTTTTATTCTTTATTCCAGTTTGCGGTTAGTTTGTGGGAGTGATTGTTAACGAGCCGGGTCCGGTGGGGCTGTGCCGGCCGGTTGCCATGGCGACAGGCTTGGAGACTACCAGGTTGCCCGGGGCAGCAGTTGGAGAGTCAAGGTACTCGGCCACGGCGGGGTTCTGACTGAAGTAGCGTCGAGCCAACGCGTGTTTTTGTTGGACGTTGCGGACGAAGTCCAGCTTGTACGCCTGAACATACAGCAAACACAGCATTAGTAGCAAACACAGCATTAGTGGCAAACACAGCATTATTAGCAAACGCAGCATTATTAGCAAACACAGCATTATTAGCAAACACAGCATTATTAGCAGACGCAGATTCTGCTCCAGGTGCATTCTGGGAGATTTTCTTTTAAACCTCCAAAGAAGCGAGACTCTGCTCATATCTACTCTGTTAGTTCCAAAACAAGCCCACTTGCTAACAACGATGCCTTACTCTCATGTGAACACTTTTTTCAAAAAAGATAGTAGTAAGAGCAAACGCAACATTACAAGAAAAACAAGCAAAAAGCAGGGCATATTTCAAAAACAGTAATTGTTGCTTACCGCTGCATCAGTAACACAAAAAGAGCAGAAGTATTGTCCTTCATGGCATGTGGGATGTTCTCCATGTCCAATATGCCAACAAGCTCACTGGACCAGTTCTTAAATCGAGGTTCAGTATCTGACTTCCAGAGTTTTAGAATAATCTTCTTTGCAATTACCATTCTGTACATAATCGTGCTTTGCATAGAGGCTTTATGTTTAAGCAGAGGATGAGAAACCCCAAATAATGTAATCATTGGGTCGGGCTCAAACACACAGCTGTACCTGTCAGAAAACCACTTCAATATGTTTCTCCTAAAGGTATACAGTCTCGGACCGAACCTCTAAAGAGGTGGGTCAAAGAGCCCTCTGCAGATTTACATCGGTTACACTGAGGGGAAATGGTGGGAAAGATTCTGTGCAGCTTGGTTTTCGAGAAGCGAAGCGTGTGCATCACTTTAAATTGGATTGAGTGGTGCCTGGTGTTAATAGAGCAGGATCGGGTCCTGGCAAGACCTTCCCTCCAAACCTCCTCTCCAATCGCTATCCCAAGCTCCTCCTCCCAGGAGCTTTTCAGGGTGTGAGGTATAATCTGTTTGTTTCAGGAATGTATTTACAAAGCTGGAGATTTTCTAGATTCTGGTGGACCCAACCAAAGATTATAAATCTTTTTATCTTCTGGGAGAGACTCAAAGCTTATGTTATATTCAAGATGGCGGCGTGCGTAGACGTGCTCCTCTTTAGTCAGCAGCTATACAGTGAGAATGACTTCACTTTTACCAAACTTATCAGCCTGAGACAAAACTGGAGCGGCTGGATCCCGGACGGCTTTGACTCGTTCCCGGAGAGGGTACCCCGGCGGGAGCGGACAGAGAGGAGACGGTGGCGGCGCTGCGAAAGACGCCTGCAGCGAGGCAAACGAGCCGGCATCAGAGCTAGGCTAGCCGCGTCTCCGTACAAACCAGCGGTTCCAAATGTTTTTCTCGCCAACGTCCGCTCCCTTGTCAACAAGATGGACGAGATCAAACTACGGGATGTTAGCCACCGGATAGACAGCTGCATCATGGTAATAACGGAGACCTGGCTGCATGAGAACATCCCGGACCTGGCTGTGGAGCTAACAGGTCGGACAATATACCGGGCGGACCACACATCAGACACGGGTAAGACAAGAGGAGGAGGTGTGTGCGTCTATATCAACAACAGCTGGTCCATGACACTGCTGTTACTGAGAGACATTGCTGTCCAGATCTAGAGTCTCTGCCGTTAACATGCAGACCTTTCTATCTGCCCAGGGAAATCACCCAAGTGGTTGTAGCTGCTGTTTACATCCACCCACGAGCTAACGCTAATGTAGCTATGAGCAGACCCTCATGACAGCATCAGCAGGCAGCAGAACAAACACCCAGAGGGCTTCTTCATTGTCTCTGGAGACTTCAACCACACCAACTTAAAGACTGTGTCCCCAGATTTTACAAGAATGTGGACATTAAAACAAGGAAGGGCAGCAGACTAGACCAGGTCTACACCAACATTTCTGGGGCCTACAAAGCTCGCCCCTCTCCCCGTCTCGGACACTCAGACCATATCTCCCTGTTCCTGACACCAGCTTACAAGCCCATCATCTGCAGGTCGAGGCCACAGTACAGGTCCATACGGTGCTGGACTGAGGCCACACTATCCTTGCAGGACTGTTTTGAGGACAACATTTGGGAGCTCTTTGAGGAACCAGACATTGAGCTCCACACCTCCTCTGTGCTGTCATATACCAGTGTCTGCATGGACAATGTAACAACAGGTGAAAATATTCCCCAATCAAAAACCCTGTTTCAACACCAAGATCAGAGTACTACTCCAGGCCAGGGATTCAGCACTGAGGTCAGGAGACAGGGAGGCCTACAGGAAGGCTAGAGTGGCCCTGAACAGTGGCACAAAGGCTGCTAAAACAAAATACAGAGAGCAGATAGAGGACAATTTCAGGGAAAACAACCATCGCTCCATGTGGAAAGGCATCCAGAACATCACAGACTATAAACAATACCACAACACCCCCTCCCTCACCGACACTTCTCTCATAGATCAACTTAACATCTTTTTCTCACGCTTTGAAGAGGACAGCAGACAGGCAGAGGACACACACCTGACACCATCAGAGCATGACCAGCCCCTCACCATCCAACACCAGGTAATGCAAGTCCTGGGAGGCAGCGACACCAGCAAAGCACCAGGACCGGATGGTGTACCGGGGAGGGTGCTGAAATCATGTGCCCATCAGCTTGCTGCTGTATTCACCAATATCGCTGCAGCAGGCCACAGTCCCCACCTGCCTGAAAACTGCCATCATAATCCCCGTGCCCAAATCCTCTGCCATCACAGGGTTGAACGATTACCGGCCTGTGGCCCTAACTCCGGTGATCATGAAATGCATGGAGCCTCCAAGCCTCCACCATCTATAACGCTCTCAGCCACATCGAAAGCCCCAAAACATACATCAGGATGCAGTTCGTGGATTTCAGCTCGGCTTTCAACTCCATCAGCCCCAGCCAACTGGTCAACAAACTGCAGACACTGCAACTTGGAACCTCCCTCTGCCTGTGGATCAAGGACTTCCTGACTAACAGACCCCAGCATGTCAGGATGGGCACCTCCACATCCTCCACCATCGTCCTCAATACTGGTGTTCCCCAGGGCTGTGTTCTGAGTTCAGTCTTGTACACGCTGTACACCCACGACTGTGTCGCCATCCATGACTCAAATTTGCGGACGATACAACCACTGTTGGACTGGTCAATAACTAGGATGAGACACCATACAGGCAGGAGGTGGAAGCACTGGCAACCTGGTGCAGTGACAACCACCTCAACCTCAACACCCGGAAGACAAAAGAACTCATCATTGACTCCTGTAAGTCAAGGACCACACCACACTCATGCCTGAGGATCAATAGGGAAGAAGTGGAGCGGGTCAAAAACTTCAAGTTCCTCGGACTGCACATCTCAGAGGACCTGGGTTGGACTGTGAACACCACCCACATCGTTAAAAAGGCCCAGCAGCGACTCTTTTTCCTGACAATGCTGATAAGGAACAAACTCCCTCCACCTCTGCTGAAAAACTTTTATCACTGCCCAATAGAGAGTCCTGACCGACAGTTGTACGCTGTGGTACGCCAGCTGCACTGCAAATTAAAAAAAAACGAGTGCAGCGGGTCATCAAGACTACTCAGTGGATCATTGGCTCCCCACTACCACGCCTGGAGGAGATCTACTCGAGCCGGCTCCTCCAACAGGCCACAAAGATCCACAATGACCCCGCCCATCCAGGACACACTCTATCCTCCACCTCCCCTCTGGCAGACCTCGCACCAACAGACTGAAGAATAGCTTCGTCCCCACGGCTGTGAAGAGACTGCTGCAGGGATCACGACCCCCCCTCCATGCTTCCACACATACGGACTACTCCCTCCCAGCCAGTGGACAATAACTTTTGCACTTTAATACTGCACCTTACCATAGACTACTTATCTATTTAACTGTGAATGTGACATGCTGCTGCTGCTGCTGTAAGAGAGACGCAACCAAACGGAATCTTGCCGTATTTTGTACAAAGACAATAAAGCTTCTTTATTTCTCCCTTTTATTTCTTCCCTTAACACATTTAGTGTTGAGGGAAGAGAAAATGTGAAAAAGAGGCAAACTGTTTATCAATATATAGATCCTCAAAGTGACCAAACCTTTTAGTCTCCAGCAGTTAAAGGACCCGTCTGAGAGAGATGGAGAGAATGCATGATTACGGTATACTGGAGCATGAATAGAAGTGCCCTGCAGCCTTTCTTTATCTGCTGACATATTTCTAAGCAATTGAAAATGATCACTTTATTAATTGTAACAGATGAAGGAGATCTGGATGTTGAGAAGGGAAGTGCTGGAAGAGAACTGCTTTTGGCATCACTCATTTCAATAGCAGCCCAGGGAGGCGTTTCGGTAGATCCCTCGGTGTTGTGACCTTCCTTCCAAGAGACAAGAGCTCTAGTATTTGCTGCCTAGTAGAAATGCAGGAAACATGGTAGTCCTCACCCACCCACCTTCCCTGGTTTATGTAAATGATGTTTTGACATTCTGTGAGCTTTAAAGCCCCAGATAAAAGGTAGAATTATTGAATCCAAAGATTTGAAAAAAGATTGTGCCAAAAAAAATAGGTACATTTTGGAAGAGGTCCAAAAATCTTGGCAGGGAAAACATTTTGACAGCATTTATTCGGCCCACCATAGATAAGGGAAGGGTCCTCCATTTTTCAATGTCCCTCCTTAGTGTATTCAATTTCTCTAGAAAGTTCAGCCTAAAAATTAGTTTTGGGTCTTTTGGCAAAACTACACCAAGGCACTTCAGCTCGTCTGTAATTGTGAATGGGAGATTATGCAAACAGTGTTTGGATCAGCGCCAATGGACATGAATTCACTCTTCTGCCAGTGAATTGTGTATCCTGAAACTTCCCCAAATGTTCTAATAAGAACTGATTTCTCTGTTTTTGATATGAAGAGAACAACATCGTCTGCAAAGAAAGATATATGGTGGTCAACATCGCCCAATGGAATAGGTTCAATTTGGGGGTGATTTCTGATACTAATAGCACGAGGCTCTATAACAATGGCAAAGAGTAACGGGTTGAGGGGGCATCCCTGGGGGGTCCCGCGGTGCAATCGGAACGACGCTGATCTCTCTGGATTTGTGAGGATCGAGGAAGATGGATCAGCATATAGCATTGTAATCCATGATACAAACTGATTTTGTTTGGGCTATTTTGACTCTTTTGTACTGATGAGGCATTTGAGCTTTTTAATTTGATTTTCTTTTGCCATTTTATCTGTTATAGTTTTTTTTTTTTTGCCATTTTACCTTTTTCAACTTATTTTGTTGTTGTTGGATTGATTTTATTTTGGCTGCTCGAGCTTTTCTTTGCTATATTTAGAACGAACATGAAAGTCCTTTATGAAAAACAATATAATATGCCAATAAAATGAAAATAATACCTCATAAATATTTGGAGCAGGTTGCCGCTCTACATCAACCACTAAGAACTGTAAACGACGCAGAAGATAACGGTCATCACACCTTGTGGACGTCTTGGATATCCAGATGAGCTGAGGCCTCCTCTTTGGAGACCAGGATGCAGTTCCAGGGACTCCAGTCGCACCAACGATCCCAGCGAACAAACACCAGGTTGTCCAGGTCGTAGCTGGTCTCCAGGGCTGAGTGGGCCCTCCAGACCGCCTCCACCAGGTGGCACATGTCCTCCACCTGAAAGTCCGCGTGTTGAGTTGCCGTGACACGGATCCAATAAGGTGAAGTGAGAGCTGTGCTGACCTGCAGGAGGAAGGGGATCTTGGCTTCTTTGTTGGCCTTCATCTCTTCAGCTCTCAGACTCGTCAGGATGTTCTTGTAGGAGCAGAAGTCGGTCTGACGTCGGGCTCTGCTGTCGTCTCTGGCACAGCAGTGGCACAGAGCGCCCCGGCAGCCGCCGGCTGGCGCCGTGGACTCGGCAGAGCTCAGGTAGCGATGGCAGCGCCGGCAGCTGAACACGTCCTTCTTTAGTTGGGAGGAATCCTGGGGAACCTGAGACAAACTCTCAGTTACATGGACAGCCTCGTATCCACAGTATGTGTCAGTACAGTAGGGTACAGTATGGTACAGTACGGTGCAGTAGAGTACGGTACGGTACGGTACAGTGGAGTACGGTACAGTATGGTACAGCTTGGTACAGTACGGTACAGTAGAGTACAGTGCAGTATGGTACAGCACCGTACAGTATGTTACAGTAGAGTACGGTACAGTACCGTGCAGTGGTGCAGTAGATTACAGTACAGCATGGTACAGTATGGAACAGTAGAGTATGGTACAGCACGGTATAGTATGGTACAGTATGGTGCAGTACGGTACAGTATGATAATGGTTCAGTACAGTACGGTGATGGTACAGTACGGTAGAGTACGGTAAAGAATGGTGCAGTACGGTACAGAATGGTACAGTATGGAACAGTACAGTATGGTACGGTATAGTACAGTATGGAACAGTACAGTATGGTACGGTACAGTACAGTATGGTACGGTACAGCATGGCACAGTATGGTGACGGTACTGTACAGTACCGTATGGAACAGTATTGTACAGTACGGTATAGTATGGTACAGTACCGTGACACTGTGCGGTGGAACTGAGGTTTTAGACTCAGAAACATTAGAAGAGGAGGAGGAGAAGGAAAAGTAGGAGGAAAAGAAGGTGGGGGAGGGGGAGGAAGAGGAGGAGGAGGAGGAGGGCTCACCTTCAGCATTTTGGCCACCTCTGGATTGAATGCGGGTGTTTTAATGAACTGGAGGAAGAGGGTGGAGATCCTCCTCCTCAGCCCCTCCAGATTGTGCTCCTTCACGTTGATAGTCAGCAGGTGGACCTCCCTGTCAATCAGCTCCACCAGGTCCGTGGTCAGCTGGCACTTCTGCTCCTGGGCACCAGGAACAGCAATAACAGCCTCTGAGTTCTAGTTTCTTGGAGTATACATTTAATTACTCATATGGATAATAAAGATAAGGGTTTTTACCTGGAAACACGTGTGTATGTGTATATGTTTATCACGGTGCCTTTGAGGTTTTGACTGAAATGTTGAATTCAATTTCAAGGAACTTTTGTCATTGAGTTGTTGACGGGGAATTAGGAGTGTTTGAAGCGGAGGAGCCATTAAGTTTTTACTCCTTCTTACTCCTTTTTGTCACGCAAATGCTAAAACAGACAGGATAGTAAGATGTGCTTTTTTTTTTAAATTATTCAATCACAAAAAAATGGTCAAATAACAATATTAATAAAGAAAAAATTTACAGAGAAAATGGTTCAACTAAAATGGTTAAAATTGCTAGAAAAGAAGTAAGTTATTGTCATGAAAATAAAATAAAAGGAATATAGGGAAAGAAGAGAAAGTGGAAAAAGTAATCAAGAAAACAAAAAAGGAGTAAAAAAGAAAAATAATTCATAGAATAGTTGAAACTGCTGAAACCAGGAGGAAACAGAGCGACTATAAAGAGTTAAAACAGCCAAGATGCATAAAATAACTCAAGAAGAAAAATCCATGAAAAAAGAGTAAAAACCTCTAAAAACGTCTCCAAGAGCTGAAAATGTAATCAAATAGAAGTAAATTCTACCCAGAACACTTTAGGAGTGAAAACTACTTTTTAGTTGTTGAAAGAGGTTTTTTTCTTCATTTCAGAGGATTTACATGTTTTGTGGCTCCGAAGCTTTTAATTTGGAGGGAAAGTGTACCAATGTCCTGAGCTGATAGATCTAGAGCTGATGTGTAGTTTGAAGGTTGCAGAGCGCTGCTCTGTGAATAACCACCTCTGGAGGTGAGTGTGTCACCTGGACGGTGAGTTTGAGCTTCATCAGGACCTTCTTCCTCTGCTCCCGTCCCCCCGTGGTCGCCCCGACGCTCTGGTAGAGCTCTCCAAGCTCCCGAGCTCTGATGGTGTCCGGAGTTTCCATCTGGAGCAGACGACCGTTTGCCGCTCGCCACCGGTGCGGAGCGGCCGTCTGGAACGGACATGTGACCCAGTGAATATTACTTCACCTGGAATACCATACATGGTAACTCTAGTCCTACTACAGTTACCAAATATGGTATCTAAATATGGTATTATATAGTTACCATACATGGTAACTCTAGTTCAAGTATACACTGGAAAAAGAAAGTAGTTGTACCAGCTGAGCTGGATTGTTTGGGTTGGTATGACTTAATGACTCAAGCTCTTCTAGTTAGTTGAAGCAATGTAATAAAGTTGGTCCAACTAGTTTGTTTGTCCAGTGAGGAAGTGGAATGATGGTTTAACCCGAACCCACCATGTCCAGGAGCTTCTTGGTACTTTTTTCTCTGATGGCGGCGTTGGCCCCGTTGCGGTGGCAGCCGATGTCGGCGATGAGCTGCGTCTCCTCCTCCAGCAGTGCACAGAGCGCCGCCTTCCTCTGGGCTCCTCGGAGCGCCGCGTTGATCTGCTGCTCCCGTTCCATCCTCCACCCTGAAGGCAGGATTGGGTTCAGTTCACCGTCTGAGAGCGTGGACCGGCGCCGCCACACTTACTCTGCAGGTCGTGGTACAGCAGGTCAAAGTCTTCCCTCCGCTCCGGGTTCATCCGGCGCCGGCGCCGCTCCCTCACTTGCTCCTCCTTCTCCTGCCTCCTCCTCCTCTCCTGCATGTCCAGCCAGGCCTGCCACCGGACTCGCTCCTGCCGGAGCCGCTCCACCGCCTGGCGGGCCAGCCAGCACCGAGCCCACGACTGCAGGCAGATCGTCTGGGGGCGAGGAGGAGGAGGAAGAGGAGGAGGTGGAGGAGGAGGAGGGGAGGAGGTGGAGGAAGAGGAGTAGGAGGAGGAGGAGGAGGAGGTGGAGGAGGTGGAGGAGGAGGCACCTTTAACACCTCAAACTCAAACCCGTGTGAGCGGGGGATTCTCTCAGGGTTGGTTTGGGGCCTCTCCACCATCACACAGGTAAAACCGGCTCCTGGTCTTCATCCAATCTCTCACTACATTTACACAAGAAGCTCGTTTGTCACTCATAGCAGGTCATCAGATAGTTCTGATGCTAATAAGCATGAATATTCAGGAACATCAGAATCTTTTCAACATTCTAAGATTGGAAAAAGCCTGAGTCCCAAAGACAGAGGTGGCAGACTGGCTCCCATTTTATGTTCTGTCTTCCAGCTGTCAGTCAACCAGCAGAGGGAGCCAAAGAGCAGGAAGCAGTCCACTGACAGAGCTTTTCCACAAGAAACAACCAGGTTCTAGTTCAGGTGCTAGTTCAGTTTCTAGTTCAGGTACTAGTTCAGGTTCTAGTTCAGGTACTAGTTCACGTTAAAGTTCAGGTACTAGTTCATGTGCTAGCTCAGGTAATAGTTCAGGTGCTAGCTCAGGTTCTAGTTCAGGCACTAGTTCAGGTGCTAGTTCAGGTTCTAGTTCAGGTAATAGTTCCGGTACTAGTTCAGGTGCTAGCTCAGGTTCTAGTTCAGGCACTAGTTCAGGTTCTAGTTCAGGTTCTGGTTCAGGTAATAGTTCCGGTACTAGTTCAGGTGCTAGCTCAGGTTCTAGTTCAGGCACTAGTTCAGGTTCTAGTTCCGGTACTAGTTCAGGTGCTAGCTCAGGTTCTAGTTCAGGCACTAGTTCAGGTTCTAGTTCAGGTTCTGGTTCAGGTAATAGTTCCGGTACTAGTTCAGGTGCTAGCTCAGGTTCTAGTTCAGGCACTAGTTCAGGTTCTAGTTCAGCTTCTACTTCAGATTACCGTACTTTCCGGACGATAAACTGCTTTTTTAAATTTTTTTATTTATAACTCTGCGGAGGACGACTCGGTTTTTAAAGGGTTAATAAGCTTCATGCGCTGATAAATGGTGATGCGTTCAGGTGCATCACGTAACTCCAAAACTTATTTTCCTTTCTTTCCTTTTTACATTTGTTGGGTACAGCTTATATTCAATAGTCCGGAAATCAGGGTACTTAAAGTGATGGGGTGGGGAGCTGCAGCTGGTACTAGTGTGGACTGACTGGGTGGTAACAATGGAGAAATGCTATGAACTATGAACTAGTTCATCTTTGGAACTGTGAATTTAGAACTATGAACTGAACTAGTTCATTTAAAAATTTGTGAACTGAACTTTGAACTGGTTCATGTAGAAACGGAACTTTCCCAACACTGCCTGTAGCTAAAACCAACCAGCTCCTGTGGTCCTGACCCCCCTGGTCCTCAAGTCCTTTAGAAACCTGATTTGGAGAACTAATGACGTCTCAGCGTCACAGAAACTCCTGAAGGTTCCCGAGGCTTCATGTCACAAGATCCCGTTTGTCCACTGGATCTCTGCACATCTGGATCCTCTCAGGAAAAACCATCAGTTTGACTACACTCAGACTTTTCTCGGACCTGATTGGCTCTGACCCGTGGTTCTCACAGGAGCACGTTATTTATGTTTTTATTCTCTGCTGCGACACTCGTTGTCCTACAGGGACACAAATAGAAACTGAACTGAACGGAACTGATGTGAGTGTATAAATCAGCTCAACTCAAAGCGATTCCTCACTGATTCCACCGCCTCGCTGGGGAATCTAAAGCAGAGGGAGCGTCAACGCACCGCCTGCAGCCTCCGGTCCTGAAGCTGCTCCGACGAGGTGTAGGTCCCCGGAGCGAGCAGCCGGTCGGTGCTGCAGGAGACGTAGCAGCCGATCCCGGTCATCTGGGTGGAGGCGTCCACTGGACACTGCTGAGCCGTCGACTGCATCTCTGCTGTCTGATCAACACACACACACACTAGACTTTAGTTGCTCTGCCCAGTCGGTCATGAAGCAGATGAACTCATCAGAAGAACGAGTGCTACAAGCACTGGTTACGTTCAGTAAAGGAGTCCGCTGGTATCCTCGTGTCTCCGGTCTCCCTTTAACTGGCTTCATATCCATTCTTAACATTTATCAGGAACATATAATCAAACATGGCGCTCGTTCTGATCCTTTTCCAGGCCACGACTTCCTCTGGCGAGACGACATGAGAGATTCTGACTGGTAGGATGTTAGAGAGTGGAACTGTCATTGTTAGCGTAGCGATAGCATAGCGATAGCATAGCGATAGCATAGCGATAGCATAGCGATAGCATAGCGATAGCATAGCAGTCCTTTGGTTTTCATCCACTGCACTGTTAAAAATCATTTTAAAAACTTTAAATATTTTAAAAAGTTTAAAAGATATGAAGAAGTTTTAAGAGGTTTTTTTAAAAAAAAAAAAAAAAAGGTTCAAAAAATGTAATGTTTAAAAGTTTAATTGTTTGAATTGGTGAAGGTTTTAAAGAGGTGGAGGCGGAAGAATAAAAGAAAATCGGAGAAAAGTAAAAATATTTTACAAAGTTTAAAAGAAATTAAAAAGTTTGTTTTTTGGTTAATTGCAGGTTACAATTCAAACATTATGTGCAATAACACATGTAAGTGACATACGGCCTTCCTGGACCACGAGCCAGAACACTTGGGGGTGTTTTGTAGGACGATGGTGTACCTGTGTGGCCCGGCTGAAGATGAGTGCTCTCTGCTGGCGCCTCCTCCTGGGCAGTGTCTGAATGGCAGCGTGATGGTACTCTGCTCCAGTCAGGCGGTGCCTGTAGCCCCCCAGGTAGGCTTTCTGCTGGGGGGGGCGCTCGATCTCCACCGCCACCTCCTGGATCTGCGCTTCACCTGCAGATTATAGACCAGGAGCCAACCGGTCAGAGAGCAAGAGCCTCTAATGACCGTGGTCATCTTCCTCCTCTAACATCAGATTACAAAGCATCTTCCTCTTCCAACATTAGATTATAGAGCATCTTCCTCTTCCAACATTAGATTATAGAGCATCTTCCTCTTCTAACATAAAATTATATGCATCTTCCTCCACTAACATTAGATGAAAGAGCATCTTCCTCCTCTAACATCAGATGAAAGAGCATCTTCCTCTTCCAACATTAGATTATAGAGCATCTTCCTCCTCTAACATCAGATTACAAAGCATCTTCCTCTTCCAACATTAGATTATAGAGCATCTTCCTCCTCTAACATCAGATTACAGAGCATCTTCCTCTTCCAACATTAGATTATAGAGCATCTTCCTCCTCTAACATCAGATTACAAAGCATCTTCCTCTTCCAACATTAGATTATAGAGCATCTTCCTCCTCTAACATCAGATTACAGAGCATCTTCCTCCTCTAACATCAGATTACAGAGCATCTTCCTCCTCTAACATTAGATTATAGAGCATCTTCCTCTTCCAACATTAGATTATAGAGCATCTTCCTCTTCTGACATCAGATTATAGGCATCTTCCTCCACTAACATTAGATGAAAGAGCATCTTCCTCCTCTAACATCAGATTATAGACCATCTTCCTCTTCTAACATCAGATGAAAGAGCATCTTCCTCCAACATTACATGAAAGAGCATCTTCCTCCCCTAACATCAGATTATAGGCATCTTCCTCCACTAACATTAGATGAAAGAGCATCTTCCTCCTCTAACATCAGATTATAGGCATCTTCCTCCACTAACATTAGATGAAAGAGCATCTTCCTCCTCTAACATCAGATTATAGACCATCTTCCTCTTCTAACATCAGATGAAAGAGCATCTTCCTCCAACATTACATGAAAGAGCATCTTCCTCCCCTAACATCAGATTATAGGCATCTTCCTCCACTAACATTAGATGAAAGAGCATCTTCCTCCTCTAACATCAGATTATAGACCATCTTCCTCTTCTAACATCAGATGAAAGAGCATCTTCCTCAAACATTACATGAAAGAGCATCTTCCTCCCCTAACATTAGATTATAGAGCATCTTCCTCATTTTACATTAGATTATAGAGCATCTCCCTCCTCTAATATCAAATTACAGAGCATCTCCCTCCTCTCACATTAGATTATAGAGCACCTTCCTCCTCTCACATCAAATGACAGAGCATCTTCCTCCTCTAACATTAGATTACAGAGCATCTTCCTCATCTAACACTAGATTATAGAGCATTATATATTATTTATATTATATAGAAATTGTAGATTTGCTGTAACTCTGGTAATTTCCACACACAGTGAGCACTTACCTGTGCCGCTGCTCGTCTGCACCTGGACGGTGATGACGTCCGGCATGGTGTCGTGCTCTGGCGGGCGCAGCAGGCGTAGCGGGTGGGCGTCCGGGTCGATGGAGGTCATCTCCATGCGGGTGGAGCTGTGAGGCCGAACGCCAAGCTCCATGAGGCTCCGCTGCTCCTCCACCGCCCGGCCTGAAGACAACGCAACGCAGGTGTAACATGACCGCGTTCATGCAGTACTGGCAGCTGCCACTTGGTGAGGGGGGTCTGCATCCTGCAGCTCCGGAGCCACATGCGGCTCTTCAGCGCCCCCTGTAGTGGCTACCCCACGTTCTCTAAAAGAACCAAGTAAAATGGGTTAAACTGAAATGATTAAAATTTGTAGAACGGATGGTTTTTTCAGGAAACGAGGAAAAAAAGAAGGAAAAGAGGTAAAAAGGAATATGGTAGAGAACCAAGAAGGTAAAAAGAAAAAAGCATAAAGAAAATAAGAAAATAGAAGGTAAGAAGAAAAATAATTGCTTCAATAGTTAAAACTGCAGTAACCTGAAGGAAACACAGCGACTGTAAAGAATTAAACAGCTAAAGCAGCCAAGATGCTTAAAATAGCTCGAGAGTAAAAACCTCTAAAAACGTCTCCAAGAGCTGAAAATGTAATCAAATCAAGTAAAATTCTACCCAGAACACTTTAGGAGTGAAAACTACTTTTTAGTTGTTGAAAGAGGTTTTTTTCTTCATTTCAGAAGATTTACATGTTTTGTGGCTCCGATGCTTTTAATTTGGAGGGAAATTGTAAAAACGGATCTTTGAGTCATGAAGGCTGCAGAGTCCTGGGTTCTTCATTCAGTAATGCTGAGGGGACGTCCGAATGGTCCCTCCTATCTCCTTATATATGGACTTAACCCTGGATGACATCACAGGGTTAAGGAAAGGTGTTAGGAGGCTTCCTAAAGGAGGTGGTGAAAGGAGTTAGGAGGCTTCCTAAAGGAGTTAGGAAAGGTGTTAGGGGGCTTCCTAAAGGAGTTAGGAAAGGTGTTAGGAGGCTTCCTAAAGGAGTTAGGAAAGGTGTTAGGAGGCTTCCTAAAGGAGTTAGTGAAAGGTGTTAGGATGCTTCCTAAAGGAGTTAGGAAAGGTGTTAGGGGGCTTCCTAAAGGAGTTAGTGAAAGGTGTTAGGGGGCTTCCTAAAGGAGTTAGGAAAGGTGTTAGGGGGCTTCCTAAAGGAGTTAGGAAAGGAGTTAGGAGGCTTCCTAAAGGAGTTAGGAAAGGTGTTAGGAGGCTTCCTAACAGAATCATTTGGAAATGAACCAATCAGAAGCCAGGTGACAGTCCCAAAGTTGTGGGACAGGAAGCTGCGACCTGGAGGGAACATACGCACCGTCCAGGGAGAGCAGCAGAACCTCCTCAGGGACTCTCAGCTCAGACGCCAGCTGACGCTTCAGCTCCTGGATGCTGAGACCGATGGCGAAGGCCACCGTCATCACGTGACCCTCCGGCACCAGCGCCACCTTCACTGGAACCAGGAAGAAACACAGGTCACATGACGTCAACCTGCTTTTTAAAGAGTCACAAAAGAAGGAACGTTTCATTCCTCATGAAGTCTCTTAAAGGAGCCGTCAGCTGGTGTCCTCACGTCTCCTTTAAATCTTTATCTAAACCTTTATTAGTCAAACTAATCCAACATGGAGCTTCTGACCCTGTTTCATACCAACTTCCTCTCTGAGAGTCCAGGAGACATTCTGACTGGTACCATGTGAGGCTGCTGATTGGCTGCAGGAACTGGACCATTGATAGCATAGCATAGCATAGCATAGCATAGCATAGCATAGCATAGCATAGCGGGAGCATAATAATAATATAATATAATATATATATATATCCATAATATTAAAATAAACCAATGGTGGAGCATCTACAAACGCCCGGAGGTATGATAATAAAACATTTGTAAATGATATGGTTCAACATTTATACTCGTCACGTTAGCAGTTCACTGCTAACTTTACCAGAGCTGCTTAATGATAATCCTCCCGTTTAGGGGGTGCGCCCCCTTGTGGGCGATTCTGGTTTGAACAAAGAGCTCAAAGGTAAAAACCGAGCTGCTTTCAAACTCCAGATTTTTCTGGGTTGCAGAGTTCGACCGAGGTGTGGAGTCTCTGTCCAGATCAGCCTGGTCAGCTTATCCGGGAGTCCGAGACTCTTCACTGCTCCACACCTGAAAACACCCGAGGATGAGGAGGAGCTGCACCCCCCACTCATCTTCATCCTGTCATTTCACCATGAACGCTGGAGTGTGAGTGACTGAGGGGAGTGACGGAGGACACACACACACACACACACACACACACACACACACACACACACACACACACACACACACACACACACACACACACACACACACACACACACACACACACACACACACACACACACACACACAGCTCCAAAATGACAAAATAACTGTAAAAGGTGAAACTCTGGGTGTCTCCTCTACACCTCCTTATCATTTCTTTCCCACTTCAATAACATCCCTCAAACAGCTTTCCTCCTCCTCCTCATCCTCCTGCCCCTTCCTCTTCCTCCTCCTCCTCCTCCTTCCCCTCCCTTTGCCCTTCCTCCAACCACTCCACCCATTCATCCTCCTCATCCTCTTCCTCCTCTTCCTCTCTATCCGTCGCTGGACACAAGTTAAATATCAAACACTGTAATACGACAGCGGCTGCAGCTCAGTCTCACCGGTGGCCGTCGAGTTCCCAACGTCTTCATCATTCTGCAGTTGATCACCTGCACACACACACACACACACACACACACACACACACACACACACACACACACACACACACACACACACACACACACACACAAGGCTGAAACTCTCCAGTAGGATGAAGCTGGAGGATGAAGCTGCTGAGCTCCTTCCAGCAGGTTCAGGCTGCTCAACGTCTCGGTCTCACCTGTGACCGCAGAGTTTCCAGCGTCCTCATCTTCATCATCTTCATCACCTTCATCGGCCTGAGTGACAACTTCTTCCAGCAGTGTCACCAAACCTGCACAGTTCACTTCATGTCATCACTTCAAACAATAAACAATAAACAATGCTGCAATAAAAGCCCACCCAGGCTCGTGTGTGAAACACGGAGGAAGAGGAGGAAGAGGAGGAAGAGGAGGAAGAAGCCAGAGGACGTTTGGTACAAACTGACTTCAGCTTTTCTTTGTTATATTTTCTCTCCAGCTGAAGACCAACCTGAAAACACTGAGCTGATCCATACTGATCCGCTTTCTCTGGTCACTTCATCACTCAACATTATTATGGCCACATCACATCTGGACATCATGAAACAACAACAACAACAACAACAACAACAACAACAACAACAACAACAACAACAACAACTACAACAACAACAACAACAGGTGAAGAGAAGAATCAAGAAATGAAGGAACTTCTTTCATCACCTCCACTCGGTGTCTTCCTTCCGGGTGAGGAGAAGCTGTCAGCCGGCTGCTCCTCCTCCTCTCTCCTCGGCTCTCTGTCCCCGGGCTCAGGGTGAGTTCCTCCCGGGCCGCCCCCCTCCCTCCTCGGCTCTCTGTCCCCGGGCTCAGGGTGAGTTCCTCCCGGGCCGCCCCCCTCCCTCCTCGGCTCTCTGTCCCCGGGCTCTGGGTTGATTTCCGGGTCTCCCGGTTCCCACATGCCGCCGTCAGCTGAAGCGAAAAGCCCCGCGAAGCAGCAACTCCAGCCCGGTTACTCTCTGCACCGTGAATCCTTCGAACTTCTTCCTCCTCCGGTTTGAGTTCATATATTTTTTTACAGGGTTTATAAAATCTTCACCGATCAACAGACTGGAGTGTGAGTCGGACTTCAGATTTGATCGTTGCTCGCAGCGTCGACAGGCTCATGAGAAACGTTTGGTTGCCTGGCAACAGAAGCGTTTACACGTTGTCAAGAGCAACTGGCACTTCCTGTTTGATGACGTAGACCAGGGGCGTCCAAGCTCGGCCCTGGGGTACGTCCGAAAAGTCCCTCCTATCTCCTTATCTGTGGACTTTACCTTAACCCCTGGAAAACATCCAGGGATTAATGAAAGGTGTTAGGAGGCTTCCTAAAGGAGTTAGTGAAAGGTGTTAGGAGGCTTCCTAAAGGAGTTAGGAAAGGTGTTAGGAGGCTTCCTAAAGGAGTTAGTGAAAGGAGTTAGGAGGCTTCCTAAAGGAGTTAGTGAAAGGAGTTAGGAGGCTTCCTAAAGGAGTTAGTGAAAGGTGTTAGGAGGCTTCCTAAAGGAGTTAGTGAAAGGAGTTAGGAGGCTTCCTAAAGGAGTTAGTGAAAGGAGTTAGGAGGCTTCCTAAAGGAGTTAAGGAAAGGTGTTAGGAGGCTTCCTAAAGGAGTTAGTGAAAGGAGTTAGGAGGCTTCCTAAAGGAGTTAGTGAAAGGAGTTAGGAGGCTTCCTAAAGGAGTTAAGGAAAGGTGTTAGGAGGCTTCCTAAAGGAGTTAAGGAAAGGTGTTAGGAGGCTTCCTAAAGGAGTTAGTGAAAGGAGTTAGGAGGCTTCCTAAAGGAGTTAAGGAAAGGTGTTAGGAGGCTTCCTAAAGGAGTTAGTGAAAGGTGTTAGGAGGCTTCCTAAAGGAGTTAAGGAAAGGTGTTAGGAGGCTTCCTAAAGGAGATAGGAAAGGAGATCACGGTGGTGAGGCAGTCAGACTTTCACTTAGTGACGTCATAATAATGCTACGGCGGCTCTAGTCAGTGACGTCTGCCATGGTGGGGAAAGAACTACAAGTTTCTGAAAATGAACTACAAAAAGTTAATCTGGGTTCTAGATGATTTCAAGTTGTTCTAGGCAGATTATTGCTTTGGTAACTTACATGATCTGCTCCTTTTTCAGTCATCCTGAGTTTCACTGAACGCTCCGATGAGCGGGTTCCTTTAAATGTTGTCGCCGCAAGGAATTGTGGGGGAACATGAGCTGGTCTCCATCTGTGGTTCCTAGGCTAAAGGAGGTTCTAAAGGAAACATCAGTGGTTCCTAGGCTAAAGGAGGTTCTAAAGGAAACATCAGTGGTTCCTCGGCTAAAGGAGGTTCTAAAGGAATCAATGAGCCTCCTTTCCTTTGCCTATTGAGAATTCAGACAGTCCTCATCATGGCCGCCACACTAAACACTTCCAGAGTGAAGGAGAAGTGATGGAGAAGGAGACAGGAGGGACAATTTGGACGAACCCCTGGAGGGCCGGCATCCTGCAGGTTCAGCTCCTCCTCGTTTCAACACACCTGATTTCAATGAAAGGCTCATTATTGGGCTTTTTCACAACCTTGGTGACGACATCATCATTAGATTCAGGTATGCTGAAGCAGGGAGGAACTAGAACATGCAGGACAGAGGTCCTCCAGGACCGGGGTTGAACACCTCTGACGTAGACAGTTCTCAGGGGCGTTCCTAAACAGTCGGGGTATGGGGGTGGGGGCAGAGCGCCCCTGTACTATCACTTACTTTACTTTATCACTCAAATAGAATAGAATAGAGGTGTGGAGGCCTGAACCAACCAGAGCGAGGAGGGAAGACTTCTGTTTCAGATGCAACCAAGTGTTTCAGACATGTCTCACTTTTGATTCTGAATTTCGTTCAGCCGTCTCCACAGAACCAAACAGAACAAACGACACTCAATAGTCCAGCTAATCACCTGACGAAGCAAAAGCTTATTCACACCGACCTTGACGTCAACATTACCAAAGTTCTACAAGCTTCAGAACTGAAAAACATGTTTTCATGATTTTCCACCAAATAAAATCGTCCGGAGCCACAAAACCTGCTAATTTTGTGAAATCAAGAAAAAAGTTGTTCATTAATGAAGCGGCACAGGAACAACTGACTTTTATTTTATAAGGTTTTTATCTTTGTGGCTGTTTTTAAAAGTTTTTCTTTCAAGGATTTTCCTGCTTCAATCATTTTAAACATTTTGGCTGGTTTAGCCTGTTTAGCTTTTAGCTTCTTTCAGTCGCTAGTTTAGCCTGTTTAGCTTTTAGCTGTTTATAGCTGCTAGTTTAGCCTGGTTAGCTTTTAGCTGTTTGCAGCTGCTAGTTTAGCCTGGTTAGCTTTTAGCTGTTTGCAGCCGCTAGTTTAACCTGTTTAGCTTTTAGCTGTTTACAGCCGCTAGTTTAGCCTGGTTAGCTTTTAGATGTTTACAGCCGCTAGTTTAGCCTGTTTAGCTTTTGAGCTGTTTACAGCCGCTAGTTTAGCCTGGTTAGCTTTTAGCTGTTTACAGTCGCTAGTTTAGCCTGGTTAGCTTTTAGCTGTTTACAGTCACTAGTTTAGCCTGGTTAGCTTTTAGCTTCTTTCAGTCGCTAGTTTAGCCTGTTTAGCTTTTAGCTGTTTACAGCTGCTAGTTTAGCCTGGTTAGCTTTTAGCTGTTTACAGCTGCTAGTTTAGCCTGTTTAGCTTTTAGCTGTTTACAGCTGCTAGTTTAGCCTGGTTAGCTTTTAGCTGTTCACAGTTGCTGTATGTTTCCTGAAGGCGGAGCAGTTTGAGATACTCTACACTTTTATTTATTCTTCCTTTTTTGTCTTTTTTTTTGTCTTTAAACCATTTGTTTTGTTTCTTCTCAATGTTTTTCTTTTCATTTGTATTTAGATTTTTTTTTAATTCATAATTTTCTTCCTTTTTTTTCCTTTCCCTTCTTTTCTTTCTACCTTCTCCTCCTCAGAGTTCTGACTGACTCGGCTGTTTTACCTCATTTATCTGTTTCCATCCTGGAGATTTGACCAGTTTTGAATGTCAGTGAGGAAAGTGAAATAACTTAAATGTAAAACAAAACGTTTACTCTTAGATAAAATGCTTAAAGCTTCAAGGAACCACCAGAGGGGGCGCTGAGGAGCCACGGTGGCTCCAGAGCCACAGGTTGCTGACCTCTGAACATGACCAAGTTGAAGAAGTTCTAGAAGATTCGCGGTCCAGCACTGGATCGGTTGGTCAGCAGAGGACTGTGAGGACCAGAAGGAAGACTGATCTCTGCAGATCCAGAGTCCAGTGACAGTATTGATGCGGTGGACAGACCACTGAGCTCCAGAAGGACCTGCTACTGAGGCCGTGAGCCGTCCAGGAACATTGAGGGTCACGCCAGTAGCGGCCAGAAACTGTCTGTACGGCTGCAACAACATGGAGGGTGTAGATCCACTGGCCAGCTGTGGCTCTGGCGCTGGACGGCCTTGCTCTCCCTGCACGGACAGTATGGAGGCTTTACGTTGAGCTGGCTGCTCCTATTTCAGTCTGCCAGCCGGAGAAGGCGACACGGTGGCCCCTGCAAAGCTCCGCTAATCTGCTACAGGACATGTGCTGATCCTGATCCACAGATCCTGCAGCTCCAGGCAGACCCCCCCCCCCCCCCCCCCCCCCCCGGACCCGCAGTGTAAACCTGTCACCAGGTATTCTCATCCACAGTGACTTGTTAGTGGTTTGTTCAGGGTGGCGTTTGGACTGGCAGTGGGCGTGGCTAACTGATCTTGTGTTGGACCAGTGTCATCAATGTGGAGCGAGATGACACAAGATAACAGTATTATTCAATATTAATTCTTATTCTGGATTTATCTGCTCTTTTACAGCCGAAATTGCTGCAATTCTGACGGCCTAAACGTGCTCAAACCTTTGTTGAAAAGTTGCTCACACGTCAGACGTGGCGAGACTTTTGATATTTCCTGTGTCAGTAGTTTTGCTGCAGTAATGCCTCCATACACTGATGCTTGCTTTTTCTCTGTAAAAGTGCCCAGAAATGACTTTGTTGTATTCTGCACTACATACGGAAATAAAGCTGAACTGAACTGAACCGAGCCTCTGGATCTGCTGCTGGTTGAACCTCTGGAACACCAGCGTGTTCAAAGGGTCTTAGTCCAGAGGAAAAACCTACACCTAAATCGTCCTGAGTGACGCGTTCAGGTGCATCACGTAACTCCGACCTCTGCTACATTCTACAAGCTAATCGTGGTAGAAATATGACTGATACAGTCTCCAGCGAGCTGGAGGGCGTGTGCAGTGTGGAACCAGACACCATGCTCAGCCCCGCCTTGTGGCGGCTTGCAAGGACACGCCCACCAAGCAGGGCAACGCTTACCAGGGACGCTTACCAGGGACGATTACCAGGGACGCTTCCATGGGACGCTTCCCAGGGACGCTTCCCAGGGACGCTTTCCAGGGACGCTTCCCAGGGACGCTTCCCAGGGACGCTTACCAGGGACGCTGCCATGGGACGCTTCCCAGGGACGCTTCCCAGGGACGCTTACCAGGGACGCTTCCATGGGACGCTTCCCAGGGACGCTTCCCAGGGACGCTGCCTTGACGGCGGAGTTGATGAAAGAGGAGGAGGAGGAGGAGGAGGAGGAGGATTTGGTCTGGAGACATACTGCAGTGAACACATGAAGAAGAAATAGCGACGAAATCTGTTTTGATTTGTGAGCCGCCGGAATGTAGACGTAAACCAAAAAAATGTGACCAATCATACAAGAGTTGAAGTCCTGGACCTGCCGGGCGAAGGTTCTTCTGACAGACAGAGCTGAGAGAGGAAGATGATGTCATATGTTCACTCAGACGCCTTCATTCGTCTTCTGGA
The DNA here is from genome assembly GCF_963383615.2 of Lipophrys pholis. NCBI lineage: Eukaryota > Metazoa > Chordata > Actinopteri > Blenniiformes > Blenniidae > Lipophrys > Lipophrys pholis. Next base: position 1,713,165 of record NC_137631.1, on the reverse strand, counting down.
GGAGGATTCAGCCGTTATCAGAACATCAGAACATCAGAACATCAGAACTTCAGAACATCAGAACATATCAGAACATCAGAACTTCTCAGAACTTCAGAACTTCAGAACATCAGAACATATCAGAACTTCAGAACTTCTCAGAACTTCTCAGAACCTCAGAACATCAGAACTTCAGAACATCAGAACATCAGAACATATCAGAACTTCAGAACTTCTCAGAAGGCTCACCACGCCGCCTCCTGAAGAAGAAATCAAACTAGTAAGGGCGTTTAGCACGGGGGTCAGCAACCTGCGTCTCCGGGGCCACATGAGGCTCTTTAGTGCCCCCTCTAGCGGCTCTTTAGTGCCCCCTCTAGCGGCTCTTTAGCGCCCCCTCTAGCGGCTCTTTAGCGCCCCCTGTAGCGGCTCCCTGAAGCTCTCAGCAAATTATCATTAAGCTTTTTATGGTATTTTGATTCCATTTACACGTCAGTCATTGACTCTTCACTCTGGGATGAAAAAAAAAAAAAGAAGCTACAATTACAAGAAATGGGAGAAACTAAACCTAAATAAATAAATAAATAAATAAAACAAACTAAAAGTGACTATATTTGAAAAAAAAAGTGCAGAAATGGGAAAAAAAAAACTACGACTTCGCTTCAAACTAGAGCTACACTAGGTAGAGCGCAGACCATCACCAACGCAGCATTTGTGGGACTGGGGTAGCATTGCTAGCATGATCGCTGTCAGCTCATATCGATGCTAACTAGCCTGTCAGGTAGCTACGTCACTGAGCGAAACACTGAGTGGGGATCGTCTCCATGGCAACAGACGCTGATCTCTTTTGATCTCCTCCATGAGGAGCCTCTCCCATCCACTTTGTATGGGACCGTTATTCACAGTGTTTTAGGATTTATTTAGAAATGGTAAACCGTCAAATCCAAAAAATCGAATGGGTTGGTCCTTGATGATGATAAATCACCCCTGAAGATTTCATGAAACTTGTGTGAGTAGTTTTGGCAAAAAGATGGTAAAATATATACATGCATACATGCATATAAACTAATAAATAATCTTTTCGGCCAACTTTGTTGGCGAAAATGGTTAAAACAGCTGAAATTTAAAAATTGGCCAAAAAAGGCTGGAAAACCGGATGAACCCACTAAAACTGGCAACAAAACAATTAAATATAATGAAATGTTTATGATCTTAAACTGGAGCTGAAAGTTCATAAACGCCACATCAGGCAGTTCTTGTTTGTTTCTCTAAAGTCCAGGAATCCTTAGAAGTCGTGTTCATTCTAAAGGTTAAAATTTGATCTGGAGGAAAATGGTGAGCTCGTGTCTTTTGCTCTTAAAGGTTTCAGAGTCCCGGTTCAGGGAAGCAGCTGGAGAGTCGCAGCCTCATAACAAGCTGTAAAGGCTCCACCTATAAATGAGCAGCGCGTACAGGATTCATCCGCAGATTAAAATCTTCCATGTGTTTATAACAACACACTTTAGTGCAGGGGGACCGTTATATCCCCCAGGAGCTCTGCTGTCGCTCTGCCAGAGCCACCAGGCTCAGGTTTCTCAGACAAAGCAGTGGAGGGAAAAAATAGACCCTCGTTGATTTTGCTTTCCGTGAAACAATAAGGCAGCGAACGCCGTTAGCCGCGTGGCGTTGGCGCCATAAGCCCTCGCTGGCTTGCGGGGATCAGAAATGTGGCGTTCCCACCAAACACGCCAGAGGACCCGGCTTAGCCCGCACAATAGCTCACATAACCTGGCTATATTTGAGAGGCAGGTGTTGGGACACGCCCCCTGTGGCTGCAGCCGTCCACACCGGCTCACCACGAAATATAAAAGCAGTGGGCGAGGATCCGGGGGAGTCCGACTCGTCCGCCACACCTGACCGGTGAGAGCTCTGACCCGGAGGTCGGTTTGGATGGTCGCACCTCAGGTTGGGATCCTTCCAGGTGTCTTCTGGCCGCCACGCCACAACGTTTGCAGATCGGAGTTTGTGTGTTGAGGTGCTGGATGGATCCGGCCGCCGCCGCCGCCGCCGCCGCTACTTGTTTGCACGTGGAAACAGGAAGTAGAGGAAATTCCCTCAACGTGACTAGAAAACCTTCCTCCATCTGCACGGATAGTTTTCATTAGATATTTGTTAAAACGTTGACGTGCCTCTGAAGTCGTTTCTCATGATGATTCTCTGCTGATCTGTTTCCCAAAGTCGGTTTGAAAGTGACATTTTTCCCTCGGACATCAGTGTCATTTAAAGCTTCTTGGAGACCTTCGGTCCGAACCTTTATTCTGTTAAATAACATTCATTTGAACACAATCACACACACGATGCCACGTGTGGATTGACGCAGAAGCTTCTCTCGGGATTGGCTGCGTTCTCGGGGCAACCCGTTGCCCAAAACCAAACAGCCACTTTAATCTCTTGTCACCAAACAAACTTCCTCCGGAGCCACAGCACACGTTGAATCATAAGAGATCATCAAGTTATTCATGGAGGTTTAAACGTGCAGTAGAGTCACGAGTACCATTCAGAATCGGTTCATTTGGCAGTTTGAACCTTTTTAACCGACTTTAACTGATTCAGCTAGTTTGGTTCTTTCACCATCTTACTTCTCGTCTGTTTTAGTGTTTTGAACCGTTTGGCCGTTTTGTTTTCCGCCCCTGAGCGTTTCAAACATTTTGGTCCGTTTCGACCACAGTTGAAGAGGCTGATGAACCGAGGCGGCGTCTGCGCAGAGCGATGAACACACACGACGACCACGACGACCAGGAGCTTGGCGACTTGGCCATCCAGCTCAATATTGAGGAGTCGTGTCAGGAGGCGTTCCTCAAGACCTCGGCCAGGTACTTCAGCTCCAACCCACACCTGACAAAACCCCATCAGCACCTCTGAGAGCTTCCTGCCTCCTCCCACAGCTTGGACCCTCCCACCGAGCTCAACCTCCGGGTCCTGGCCGCCATCGAGCAAGGTGGGTGTGGCGTCGCGGCGTCGAGACGATCAGGGAGGACTCTCCTCGACGTGCAGCTTTTACCACTAAAAACATCAACTTTTACAACTTCCCTCCAAATTAAAAGCATCAGAGCCACAAAACATGTGAATCCTCTGAAATGAAGAAAAAAACCTCTTTCAACAACTAAAAAGTAGTTTTCACTCCTAAAGTGTTCTGGGTAGAATTTACTTCTATGTTATTACATTTTCAGCTCTTGGAGACGTTTTTAGAGGTTTTTACTCTTTTTTGATGGATTTTTCTGTTTTATGCATCTTGGCTGTTTTAACTCTTTATCGTCTCTCTGTGTGTTTTAGTAAAACTAGATTGTGTTTTATTTGTTTCCTCCTTTTTCTATTTATTTCTTTTAACCTTTTTTCTTCTTTGTTTCCTTTTTTATCTTGTAGTCTCCTTTCCTTTTTTGTCCGTCTTAATTCCTTTTCTTCTTTTTTTCTTTTCCTAACCCCCCACCCCCCCCCACCCCCCACCCCCCCACCAGCAATTTGAATCCTTTTAGTTGAACCATTTTTACTCTATTTTATATACATTATTGAGTATGTTTAGCTATTTTATCGATTTAGTGAAGAAGAAGAAAAAATACAGTATATACTGTATATGTGTGTGTATATATTTATATATATATATATATATATATATCTATTGTCAGCAGATTAGAACATCATTGTGGTATTCAACTAAAATAAAAATGTAATCAAAATGTTTATTTCTGAAAATGTCGGGGGGCTGCTACAGAGGGCGCTGGAGAGCCACTGATATTTTCTATATTTTTAAAACGTTCCTCTTTTTTCTTTTAACCATTCTTCTTTGTTCCCTTGTTCTTTCCCTTGCCCGCCGTGGGTCCACGGCGTTCAGGCGATGTCTCGGCCCTCCGCCAGATGTTGAGGCACGGCGCCGCCTTCAGGCAGGCTGACGGCCGTGGCTGGTTCCCCGTCCACCGGGCTGCTGCTCAGCCCGTCCCGGAGGTCCTGGAGGCGGTCCTGACATGTGAGTACCACCCAAGGGCTTCATTCCATTCAAAAGGCTGCCTGCCCGGCGATAGCAGAGTCTGTACATCTGCAGATATCATTTAGGAAAGGTGTCCAGACTGTTAGAAATAACGACCATTTCCAGCAGGTCGTAACCTTCCATGAGGGACGACATTAAAGGTGTGTACTAGAGACTGAGACTAGGTGGCAGCGTTTCGATCCAGTTTTGCAAAATACACCTCCCAAGAAACTGGAGGGGTGTTTTCAAACATTTTCTAATTATATGTTAGACTCGTAGATTTGATATGAGACACAGGTTCCAGTAAAGTTGGGACCTTCACTCTTTAACACTGTGAACCGGTCGGAGGAGACAAACCGTGGCTGGTTTTCATTTTGTTCCGACACGATCAGAGCAGTGGAGCTGATAAAAGACAAGCCAAGGCGATGACAGAGAGTTTTCTGGGCCTTCGGGCGACATTTTCCAAAGGGTTCCAAAGTCCGGCCCGCGGACCACCTCCGGCCCGCCATTCATTTTTAATGGTCCCGCAGCAAATTCCAAATAATAAAGTGGAACATGAGCCAAACAATGAAAGTTGCCTGGGGCCACAGTTTGAGGCAGCGAACCTCCAGCCGTCGTTTGGACGGCAATTTTCTAAAACGAGGCTGAAAAACTAGAGTAGGTTTGTTCAGAGCGTCTAACATGTATGTTCAGAGGGTTTACCTGGTAACACCTTCATGAGGGACGGCCTCCAGCAGGGGGCGCTGCCGAGAAGCTTCACTTCAGTCCCTACATGAGGCCCGCTGGACCAGAACCGCCTGCTGGAGGCTCCGATCCACCAAACCAGCAAGCAGCCTGCTTTTAGAGGATTTATAGAGTCTATTTTACATCTCACTATTTTCACCAGATTCTTTCATCAAAATGGACTTTATGTTGAGATTAGGCGGCACAGTGGAGCAGTGGTGAGCGGTGGTGAGCAGTGGTGAGCACTGTCGCCTCACAGTGAGAAAGTGGTGGGTTCACATGTGACCCGGGGCCTTTCTGTGTGGAGTTTGCATGTTCTCCCAGTGTGACGTTACAATTGCCCTAGGTGTGTGTGTGTGGTGGTCTGTCTATATGTGTGTTTACCCTGGAACCCACTGGGATCGGCTCCAGCACCACCCTGGATGGAGAAGATGGATGGATGTTGAGATTGGAGTCATTTTCAATACTAATTGTTTGATCTTGTGAATTCTACACAGTTTCATCGTTTACACTGTGTACTACCACAACAAAGATAATGCAGTATTTAGTAGTCCATAATGCAGTATTAATAGTTACCAAGATAGTATTTAGTACTCCACAATGCAGCTGTAGTTCCTGATGGAGCTGCAGTTCCTGATGGAGCTGTAGTTCCTGATGGAGCTGTAGTTCTTGATGGCGCTGTAGTACCTGATGGAGCTGAAGTTCCTGCTGGAGCTGTAGTTCTTGATAGAGCTGTAGTTCCTGATGGAGCTGTAGTTCCTGATAGAGCTGTAGTTCTTGATGGAGCTGTAGTTCCTGATGGAGCTGTAGTTCTTGATGGCGCTGTAGTACCTGATGGAGCTGAAGTTCCTGCTGGAGCTGTAGTTCTTGATAGAGCTGTAGTTCCTGATGGAGCTGTAGTTCCTGATGGAGCTGTAGTTCTTGATGGAGCTGTAGTTCATGATGAAGCTGTATTTCACAATGGAGCTGTAGTTCTTGATAGAGCTGTAGTTCCTGATGGAGCTGTAGTTCTTGATGGAGCTGTAGTTCTTGATGGAGCTGTAGTTCCTGATGGAGCTGTAGTTCTTGATGGAGCTGTAGTTCCTGACGGAGCTGTCGTTCATAATGGAGCTGTAGTTCTTGATTTAGCTGTAGTTCCTGATGGAGCTGTAGTTCATGATAGAGCTGTAGTTCACGATGGAGCTGTAGGTCTTGATAGAGCTGTAGTTCACGATGGAGCTGTAGGTCCTGACGGAGCTGTAGTTCATAATGGAGCTGTAGTTCTTGATTTAGCTGTAGTTCCTGATTGAGCTGTAGTTCATGATAGAGCAGCACGCCGACCATTGCTGGTGACTGATTGTTGTAATAATCTGAAGTCAGTGGAGGTGAAGAATGAAAAGAACCAGGGAGATGATGGACTTCAAGGGTCCTGGACTCCAACAATTCAGAATCCTGATCTGAACTGACGGAAGTCAATTGAGGAGATTTTAAATCAGTGAAGCTTTTATTGATTCAGGTTGTCTGAACAACTAACCGCGGTTAGCTGTGTGTAGTATTACATGCTCTGTTGTTAACCGCGGCTAGCTGTGTGTAGTAATACGTGCGCAATGGCTAACCGCGGCTAGCTGTGTGTAGCATTAAATACTCTGTTGTTAACCGCGGCTAGCAGTGTGTAGTATTACATGCTCCATAGCTAGCTGCAGCTAGCTGTGTGTAGCATTACATACTCTGTTGTTAACCGCGGCTAGCAGTGTGTAGTATTACATGCTCCGTGGCTAGCTGCAGCTCGCTGTGTGTAGTATTACATGCTCTGTTGTTAACCGCGGCTAGCTGTGTGTAGTAATACGTGCGCAATGGCTAACCGCGGCTAGCTGTGTGTAGCATTAAATACTCTGTTGTTAACCGCGGCTAGCAGTGTGTAGTATTACATGCTCCATAGCTAGCTGCAGCTAGCTGTGTGTAGCATTACATACTCTGTTGTTAACCGCGGCTAGCAGTGTGTAGTATTACATGCTCCGTGGCTAGCTGCAGCTCGCTGTGTGTAGCATTACATACTCTGTTGTTAACCGCGGCTAGCAGTGTGTAGTATAACGTGCGCAATGGCTAACCGCGGCTAGCTGTGTGTAGCATTACATGCTCCATGCCAAGCTGTCATAACAACTGGATAACGAGGAGAAGGCAGGTGAAACAACAACATTTTGAACATACAGAGGAGAGACAGGACTCTTTGTGGAGCATCAGGATGTTGCAAAGCAGCAGCAGGATGTTGTGAGGCAGCAGGGCGTTGCGAAGCAGCATCAGGGTGTTGTGGAGCAGCAGGATGTTGTGGAGCAGCAGGAAGTTGTGGAGCAGCAGGATGTTGTGGAGCAGCAGGATGTTGTGGAGCAGCAGGATGTTGCAAAGTAGCAGCAGGATGTTGTGAGGCAGCAGGGCGTTGCGAAGCAGCATCAGGGTGTTGTGGAGCAGCAGGATGTTGTGGAGCAGCAGGAAGTTGTGGAGCAGCAGGATGTTGTGCAGCAGCATACAACCTGTGGATTTGTGCAGCACTGTGTAACCATTATAAAGCAACATAATCTCTGACATAGAAGAGGAGTGAGAGCAGAGTCGTTCACGTGTCTCTGTGTGACGCTCCTGATTGTAATAAAGATGAACAAGTTTGAAAGGATTTCCTCTTGGTTTATTTCATATAATGAGATTTGAACCTTCCACTTTATTGAAGCTGCAGCAACAGCTGGTTGATCTGCTTCACCCACCTCAGTACTGTTAAAGTTCCTCTATCGAGATACTGGTAGACCTCAGTACTGTTAAAGTTCCTCTATCGAGATACTGGTAGACCTCAGTACTGTTCCTCTGTGTAGATACTGGTACACCTCAGTACTGTTAAAGTTCCTCTGTGTAGATACTGTACTGTTAAGCCCCGTTTCTATGGAGGTATTATTGGTGAAAAAGGTTTGTGTACTTGTAAAAGTGAATTTGTAGTTGTGTACCTGTAGAATTCTTTTCTCTACACAAATACAACGCCACACTTACAAGTCACAACTTCTTAATTACAGGAGCACAAATCCTGTTTAACAAGTCACAGATTAAAAAAACTGTCATGCTGATATTTTTCCTCCAATTGTTGCAGTACATCTGGTGAAAAACATATTTGTGCTCCTGTATCGAGGTGAAGTTCTTCCACACGAGTCACAGATTATTTTCTTCAACTACAAATCAAACATCGCGTCTCTCCGCTGAGACATCTGGTGGAAAAGACCTGTGGTTCAGTCAGTGGAGAAAAAGGTGGTGCTGATCTGAGATTGACTGATTTCAGAGCTTAAGGGTTCCCCTTGTGTCCCTGTCAAGTCTGCATCATTTACCTGTTTGTCCCTTCCTGTTTTATTTTGAAGTCTGTCTCGTCTGTGTCTTTGTTCACTGTCCCTTCCTGTTCTCACTCCCTCTGTGTGTCTGATTAGTGTTGATTTGTATCACCTGTCTGCCCTTCCCTCGTGCATTTAAGCCCCTCATCTTCTTGTCTCAGTGCTCGTTTGTCATTGTAGCTCGTCTCGTAACCCCGGCCTCGTTCTCTTGTGTTTTCTCTGGACTTCTTCATGTTTATGACCTTCTGCCTGGACTTTGACCACTCGCCTCTGGATCTTCTCTTGAGTTTCGTATACCTTGGTTTAAATAAACTGTCAATAACCTGATCTGTTGTCTTAGTCTGAGTCTGAGTCTGAGTCTGAGTTTAGGTTCACCATGATCCCTGACACTGGGCAGCTTTGCCTTACTGCTCCATACCATCACTCCACTTCTTGTGTGGTGGAAACGGAGCTTTAAAGTTCTCTAACGAGTTATTACATAATGTCTCTGTGTGTGTGTGTGTGTGTGTGTGAGTGTGCTCGGAGGGCCTCAGCCTGGAGGACCGGACGTCCACCGGAGGAGAGACGCCGCTCACCCTGGCAGTCAGCGCCGGTCGGCTGCAGAACGTGAAGCTGCTGCTGGATCACGGTGCCGCGCCGCACAACACCAACAGCAGGAACGAGTCTCCACTGCTGCTGGGTACGACACCGTGTCGTTACACTACCCTGTGTCGTTAAACTACGCCGTGTCGTTACACTACCCTGTGTCGTTACACTACCCTGTGTCATTACACTACGCCGTGTCGTTACACTACCCTGTGTCATTACACTACGCCGTGTCGTTACACTACCCTGTGTCGTTACACTACCCTGTGTCATTACACTACGCCGTGTCGTTACACTACCCTGTGTCGTTACACTACACCGTGTCGTTACACTACGCCGTGTCGTTACACTACGCCGTGTCGTTACACTACGCCGTGTCGTTACGCGACGCCGTGTCGTTACGCGACGCCGTGTCATTACACTACCCTGTGTCATTACACTACGCCGTGTCGTTACACTACCCTGTGTCGTTACACTACCCTGTGTCGTTACACTACCCTGTGTCATTACACTACGCCGTGTCGTTACACTACCCTGTGTCATTACACTACGCCGTGTCGTTACACTACCCTGTGTCGTTACACTACCCTGTGTCATTACACTACGCCGTGTCGTTACACTACCCCGTGTCGTTACACTACCCTGTGTCGTTACACTACGCCGTGTCGTTACACTACGCCGTGTCGTTACACTACGCCGTGTCGTTACGCGACGCCGTGTCGTTACGCGACGCCGTGTCGTTACGCGACGCCGTATCATCACACTACACCGTGTCATCACACGACGATGTTACACTACGCCGTGTCGTTACACTACGTCGTGTCGTTACACTACCCTGTGTCGTTACACTACACCGTGTCGTTACACTACACCGTGTCGTTACACTACACCGTGTCGTTACACTACCCTGTGTCGTTACACTACACCGTGTCGTTACACTACGCCGTGTCGTTACACTACGCCATGTCGTTACACAACGCCGTATCATCACACTACACCGTGTCGTTACACTACGCCGTGTCGTTACACTACGCCATGTCGTTACACAACGCCGTATCATCACACTACACCGTGTCGTTACGCAACGCCGTATCATCACACTACACCGTGTCATTACACGACGATGTTACACTACGGCGTGTTGCTACATACAACAAGGTGTCGTTACAAAATGCTGTGTCGTTTCGTTACACGACGCTGTGTAGTTACACTAAGCCGTGTGGTTATACACTATGCCATGTCATTACACAATGCTGTGCCGTTACACACAACACCGTGTTGTTACACTACGCCAGGTCATGACACATGACTCAGAGTGACGCTGAAAGCAGTGGAACTTGTGAGTGAGGATCCGTCCTCTCAGAGCGCTCAGTGTACAGTATGTCCACACCCTGCTGCACGCAGGAATGAATGTGAAGGATCACAGGATCTAGAAAAACAGTTTATGTCCTTCAGCTTTACTAAAATCACTCCTCAGATTGAACACAACTAAAACAGAGCGACACTTTCTCTGCATTTTTAGAAGTTATATGAAATGTACATGTGGAAAGCTTCCTGTCCCTGGAAGCATTTGCAGCTCCTGAACAGGGTGTTTTTGGTCCCTGCAGCGGTGCGAGCCGCCTCCTACCACATGACACAGGCGCTGGTGGCTCGCGGCGCCTGGGTGGAGCAAGTCTGCCGCAAGAACTGGACGGCCACGCACGAGGCGGCCAGGATCGGCAGCGTGGACATCCTGATGCTGCTGTTGAGAAACGGCGGGCGGGTGAACCACCGGGACGTGGCGGGGGCCACACCGCTCGCCGTGGCGGCGGAGCACGGACACTTTCACGTGACGGAGATTCTGCTGAACTGTGGTCAGTGCAAAGATTCAATCCCAGGTCTCAGTCCAGAGGAGTCCAGCTCAGATCTCAGGCTGGATCTTTCAGCCGGTTCATCGGTTTTAACTTCAGCTGCTTTACTTGGTTTTTATCATTTAAGGCTACTTTTGTAAATTCTGAGGCCCTTAGGGGGGCGCTAAAGAGCCTGGTGTGGCTCCAGAGCTGCAGATTGCTGCGCGCTGGACTCGAGAAAAGTAACGGTGGTAGAAGCTGAACGCGTTTTGAACTGGCCGGTAGTTCAGAGTCTCAAAAAGCTTCTTTCATAGACTCGCTTCTTTCTTAGGCCACGTTTACACCCTGGTACCCGAGTATTTGATCAAAACAATAAAACAGGGATATTTCTCTGTGTGAGCTACGACTATGATTCCAGCAAACTCCGCCCACAGTGGAGATTGAGATAAACTGTGTCTCCGGTTGTATCTAAAGATACGAGGCGGAGAGTTACGTCACAATTTGTTTTTGTTTTTTTCCGAGAACTCTGATCGGCTATCACGGCGTCATGCTTCTCGTTACACTGCCCCCTACAGGTCTGGTTGCTCATAGCAGCTCTGAACAAGGTGGATGTTCAGTTGTGTATCAATGAAGATTTTCTTTAAACATAGAGGGGGAATATCTGTTTTTGTAAAAACCCAGGTACGTGTAAACTTGGTCTTACACCCTTCCTTCATACACTCTCTTCTTTCATATACTCTCTTCTTTCGTGCTCTCAGGCAGTCGAGTCAACTCGCAGGCCTTCAACGGGGAAAGTGTCCTGCTGGATTCTGCCGGATCTGGAAGCACCGCCTGCATCCAGCTGCTGCTGGACAATGGCGCCGACCCCAACCTGCACAGCAGCACCGGACATCTGCCCATCCACAAGGCGGCGTTTGCTGGACACTACGAGTGAGCCGGCGCCTCCAGTCTCATCCCTGGTCTAGTCTTAAAACTAGAGCATAGATTGTATCAAAGGAGGCTGTGGATGTCTGGAAACTTGAGGGAACGTCTGGTACAGGTACAGGCACAGGTACACAAACAGGTACAGGTACACTAACAGGTACAGGTAAAGTTGCAAGTACAGGTGAAGGTGCAGGTGCAACACAACTAATGTGTTCTTCTGGTCCTCCTTCTCTGTCACGTAGTGATGATGTCACACACCTGCATCGTTACGCCGCGTCACAACGTGCCTACATTCAAACGTCTCTGGTGGAACCAGGGTTGGGTCTGGGTACGCTTTGCCTTACTGTATCATACTGTACCATACCATACTGTATCATACCCTACCATACCATACTGTACCCTGCCATACCGTACCATACTGTACCACACCGTACTGTACTGTACTGTACCATACCATGTCATACTGTACCATACCATATGGTACCATACCGTACTGTTAAATTTCTGCAGGTATCCTGCATGTTCCAACCTGTGGCGGACTAAGAACAGAGCGGAGATAGTTCCAGTTTACAAAAGTATTTCTTTACAAACATCATCGTATCAATTATAAAAGCTGCTGACACACAAAAGCAGGTCCTGGAAGACGTGTACGCCACTTCCCGTATGACGACTCTGGACCTTGAGCAGCACATTCTGGAGATGGAGAACCTGGCAGCGCTGATTGTGGAGTGGTGAATTGAACCAGGTTCATCTCATACGTTTAATATCTTTAATTATCAGACTTATTGATCCACTTAATCATAAACAGTCAAGCTGCAGAGTTCTAGATGTTTCTTTAGTGGAACGTTACTGCTGAATCAGCAGAACCATGTTCATATGTCAAACTTTCACCTTCAAATGATCCAGAGGATAGAACTGATTGAATATCAATAATAGAGTGCATAGAACTGATTGTTACACACCTTGTCACAATTGATAATCAATCTGTCCCATTGCTGAGTCAGCATATAAATAATACAGTGACAGTTGTGTGTAAAACAGTTCTACGCCATTTTCAGCTTTTGGGCGCACAAACATTTTTAGTAGGAATCCTACGCAACATTTTATAGATGAGGCCTCTGGGCCAATCACAGTGGAGGATTGTTGACCTGCAGATATCCTCCTCACCATATGGGGGACTCAAGAGGCACATTCTCTGGTTTCTCAGCCTTCAGCTGGTGGTCACTCATGTTTACATGAAAAAAACCTTTTGTTGTCACGGGGAATCCCTGAAGCTAAAATAGCGGAGCAACACATACCGTACTGTACTGTACCTTCCTGTACTGTACCATACAATACCGTGCTTTACCATACTGTACTGCACTGTACCTTCCTGTACTGTACCACACAATACCGTGCTTTACCATACTGTACTGCACTGTACCTTCCTGTACTGTACCATACAATACCGTGCTTTACCATACTGTACGGCACTGTACCTTCCTGTACTGTACCATACAATACCGTGCTTTACCATACCATACTGTACTGTACTGTAACTTCCTGTACTGTACCACGCAATACCGTGCTTTACAATACCATACTGTACTGTACCGTACCTTACTGTACTGTACCATACAATACCGTGCTTTACAATACCATACTGTACTGTACCGTACCTTACTGTACTGTACCATACAATACCGTGCTTTACCATACCACACTGTACTGTACGTTCCTGTACTGTACTACGCAATACGGTGCTTGCTGTTCACAATAAGAAGTTTAAGCTCGGTCACAGAGAACGAGGCTCATGGATTCACTCTGACAGCCGTGGAGCTGCAGCTGGCTGCTTCCTCCTTCTTCGCCCAACACGTCCCCGTGTCATTCACAAACCCGCCTACATTTTAACTGTACTTTCTGTGGTGGGACCGCGAGACAGAGTTGGACCTGGGTGCACTTTGCTGTACCGTACCCTAACCGCGCTGGTGGAACCGCGGCTACTGTGAAACGAGGCTAAATGTTTTTTAGCCGTTTCTTATAATTTTCAATGTTTAACGAAGCCTTTGTTTTCCCCCAGTGCTCTGAAGATGCTGATCCCTCTCACCAACAAGAAGTCTATCAAGGAGGCGGGCCGGAGCCCGGTGCACTCGGCCGCAGAAGGAGGCCACGCCCACTGCTTAAGGCTCCTGCTCGCTCACGGCTTCGATGTCAACTACCGCATGAACGACAGAAACTCAGAGAACTACCGCGACTCCCGGAGGAGCGCTCTGTACTTCGCGGTCTCGAACGGCGACGTGGAGTGCACCCGGATCCTCCTGGCTGGGGGAGCGAAGACTGACCTGGACCCGCTATGCTGCCTCCTGGTGGCGGTCCGGTCCGGCCGCTACGACATCGTCAAGCTGCTGCTGGCGGCCAAGGCGGACGTGAACTGCTACTTCACGGTGGTGAGCGACACGGTGTTCCCCACGGCGCTGCAGTACTGCCTGAAGGACGAGGTCATGATGAGGCTGCTGCTCAATAACGGCTACAAGGTGGAGCGCTGTTTCCACTGTCGCCATGACGACGACGTCGAGCCAGAGGACGAAGCGGACGGTAAAATCCCTGTGAGTTATTTTCCTTTAATTACGAGGCTCTGCAGGTTTCAGAGCACCGATGGTGAGCTCACTGCACCCCCTCGTGCAGGTGGACAGGTGGCTCTTCAGCGCCCCCTGTAGTGGCTCTTTGACATTTAAAGAAAGTTATTTGTAAATAAACATTTTGCTTACATTTTAATTGTATTTGAATACTTTATTAACTTATTCATTTGTAAACTGATAAAATTTATGAAAATATTAAATATGTATAAAATACAGTAAAATGGTGAAAGTAAAATTATTAAAATTGCTCGTACACAGGGATTGTTTTGAGGGAAATTAGAGGACGAAAGGACCAAAACGAAAAGCACAATAGAAGATGGAAGCATGATGGTAGATGGAAAGAAACAAGAACTAGAGCTACACTAGATAGAACACAGACCTTCACCAACGCCACATTTATTTATGGGACCGAGTTAGCATCGCTAGCCTGCTAGCCATTAGCTCGTACGAATGCTAACCCGCTACATCACTGTGCGAAACACTGAGCAGGAAGCATCTCCACGGCAATGGACACTGATCTCCTTTGATCTCCTTTGATCTCCTCCATGAGGTGCCTCCCTCATCCACTTTGTGTGGGACAGGTTTTCAAACTTTTGGGGGATTTATGCAGAAACAATTCGCCGTTAACGTCGCAAAATCTAATGGATTGGTCCGTGATGACAAATCATCCCTGAGGAGTTCATGAAATTTGGCTCACTAGTTTTTATGAAAAGTTACATACATACATATAAATAAATAAATAAATAAATCCAAGCAGACGAAATCATAACTTTCTTGGTCGCCCTACAAGAAGGGAAGTAGGAGAAAAAAAATAAAACACTATCTAGTTTTACTAAAACACGCAGCGACTATGAAGAGTTAAAACAGCCAAGATGCATAAAATAGCTAAAGAAGAAAAATCCATGAAAAAAGAGTAAAAACCTCTAAAAACGTCTCCAAGAGCTGAAAATGTAATAAAATAAAAGTAAATTCTACCCAGAACACTTTAGGAGTGAAAACTACTTTTTAGTTGTTGAAAGAGGTTTTTTTTCTTCATTTCAGAGGATTTACACGTTTTGTGGCTCCGATGCTTTTAATTTGGTGGGAAATTGTAAAAACGTCTCTTCTGGTCATAGAAGCTGCAGAATGCTAGGCTAATATAACAAAACGACATGTTTTATAAATGTTAATGTTGAAACGATGTTTTGTTTTTTAGTTCTGTGACTTCATGAGCCTCTGCTGCCTCGTGCATCTGTCCGGTCGCGTCGTCCGGACGCTGCTGGATTACATTAGCCACGCCCACATCTGCTCCAAGCTGAGACGCACCCTGGAGAAGCAACGAGAGTGGCCGGAGATCCTGCACATGCTCAGTGAGTTCACTCAGTTAGAGGAAGATGCTCTACAATCTGGATGTTAGAGGAGGGCGATGATCTATAATCTGATGTGAGAGGAGGACGATGCTCTATAATCTGGATGTTAGAGGAGGAAGATGCTTTATAATCTGATGTTGGGGAAGATGCTCTATAATCTGATGTTAGAGGAGGAAGATGCTCTATAATCTGGATGTTAGAGGAGCAAGATTCTCTATAATCTGGATGTTAGAGGAGGGAGATGCTCTATAGTCTGATGTTAGAGGAAGAATGTGCTCTATAATCTCATGTGAGAGGAGGAAGATGCTTTATAATCTGGATGTTAGAGTAGGGAGATGCTCTATAATCTGGATGTTAGAGGAGGAAGATGCTTTATAATTTGATGTTGGGGGAAGATGCTCTATAATCTGATGTCAGAGGAGGAAGATGCGCTATAATGCTATTCTCGATTAAATTAATCTGTGTTAATCTTTTAATCTGCTTTCAGACAGCCCTCAGTCTCTCGCTCATCTCTGTCGACTGGCGATCAGAAAATGTCTGACGCTCAAGAAGCTCAACAACCCCGAGGTCATGAACTCTCGACTCTTCCCTCCCCGACTGAAGAGCTTCCTCCTCTATCAGGAGCTCGACCTCTACGACCCTGAACGCACCACGTGGAGGTCACGACCCTGAACGCACCACGTGGAGGTCACGACCCTGAACGCACCACGTGGAGGTCTGCGGGTCGATTCCAGTGTAACAAACTCTTGTCCTTTTAAAAACCTGCTGTTGATAAATTTCTTCTTTTTATAACAGAAAGCGACTTCATTTGAATAAACATGAAGCTCTGAAGCTCATTATTTGATGTGTTGAGATCAAAATGTTGACTAGATGAGAGTTTGGAAGGTTTTCTTGAGTGTTTTCTACCAATCCACCACTAGAGGGAGCCAAAGCCAGGCAGTGGTAACTGAGAAATGCTTGAAAACTGCCAGAAACAATGAGAGGTCAAAGGTCAGCAATGTGACTTCTCAGCTGATGGAGGAGCAGCAGTTTTCTCTTCATTATGTTGTTGGTTTGATCTGCAGAGGGTCAGAACCAGGTCAGAACCAGGTGAGGACCAGGTCAGAACCAGGTGAGGACCAGGTCAGAACCAGGTGTTACATTGAGTTAGATGCTGCTCAACATTAAAATGTGACGACACTCCGAGTTTAAGACGAACCAACAGGAGGAGCACACTGGGACTGTGACGCCTATAAATACACACTGGAGTGTGTGTGTGTGTGTGTGTGTGTGTGTGTGTGTGTGTGTGTGTGTGTGTGTGTGTGTGTGTGTGTGTGTGTGTGTGTGTGTGTGTGTGTGTGTGTGTGTGTGTGTGTGTGTGTGTGTGCGCCGCTGCGTTGTCCAGTGACTCGATTCTCAGGCGAGACGGAAACATTTGGACTTTTTCCCAGTTTTGTTTTCATTGGCAGCGACTGGTTTACATGATGTGTCTGTTTGACAAAACAACAGTCACATTGCTGTTGTTCCGTTGGCTCTTCTAGGCCACCGTAGTTAAACCACTGTCCTCAGCTTCCCTGCTGTACATACTGAAGCATGATGGTGCCGCCGCCGTGCTTCAGTGAGCAGGATGAGTTTGAGATGCAGATGATGCAGATGATGGTCGTTATTATTGTGTTATCAGACTGAAGAACGACGTCCAGTTGCACAGCAGCGACGAAACATCTCCAGGGAAATCTTTTTATAGACCACCTGAATGTCGGTCTGTAAGGAAACACCAGCTGGCCGCCAGAGACCTGAGACCTGAACCCGGTGGCCCACTTCCACTTCCACACTCTGCCGAAGCTCCGGGCCTGTTCAGGAGTACCGGCGGGACGGGCTCTGATGGAAGAGTGTGTTTGGCCCTGTGTGGTAGATGGATCCAGCCGACATGGATGAAGACGTGATTCTGGACCCGGACATCCAGAGGATGATTCAGGACTCGTGTCAGAAACAACATCACCTCCCGTTTCTCAGGAACAGAGCGCTGGCAGAGGCCATTGAGCAAGGTAAAGTCTGGAAACCTGACCAAAGGATTTAAAGGAGTTGTCAGCTGGTGTCCTCACGTCTCCAGTCTCCCTTAAACCGTCTTTAAATAAATTCTTAACCTTTATTAGTAAAACTAATCCAACATGGAGCTTCTGACCCTGTTTCATACCAACTTCCTCTCTGAGAGTCCAGGAGACATTCTGGGTACGTCCTAATAATCCCTCCTGTCTCCTTTCCTATCTACTTCTCCTTAACCCCAGAAGTGTTTCAGTGGCAGCCGTGATAAGGAGCATTGGAATTCTCACTAAGCTGAGGAAAGGAGGCTCAATGCTCCCTTTAGAACCTCCTTTAGCTCAGGAACCACTGATGCTCCCTTGAGAACCTCCTTTAACCTCGGAAACACTGATGCTTCCTTTAGAACCTCCTTTAACCTCGGAAACACTGATGCTTCCTTGAGAACCTCCTTTAGCTCAGGAACCACTGATGCTTCCTTTAGAACCTCCTTTAGCATAGGAACAACTGGTGCTTCCTTGAGAACCTCCTTTAGCTCAGGAACCACAGATGCTTCCTTTAGAACCTCCTTTAGCCTAGGAACCACTGATGCTTCCTTGAGAACCTCCTTTAGCCTAGGAACCACTGATGCTTCCTTGAGAACCTCCTTTAGCTCAGGAACCACTGATGCTTCCTTTAGAACCTCCTTTAGCCTAGGAACCACTGATGCTTCCTTTAGAACCTCCTTTAGCCTAGGATACCACCTTTTTCCAAAATGAGTAGTGTATGAGTACTTGCATTTGAGTACTCACCGATACCGAGTACTTAAATTTACTTAAAATAATAGTTTTTATCTCATTGCCGCTCTACTGTTAGAAAACATAGTGTGCGTGGCCCTTTAACAGACGCGCTGCTGGCTTGCCCAGTGTGGCTGAGAGAGAGAGCGTGCTATGCAGAGCTGTTCTAGCAGAAGCTGTAATTAACTGCGCATAAATACAACAAGTGTTCGTCTCAGAAACTGAGTTCCATATCCTGCTTTCCTCCAGCTGTGAGGTGGGGCAGTTAACCGATCCGCGATGTGCCTCCTCACTGTGCCTTGCATAGAAATAATAAAGAGCAGACGCCGCATATGCCACCGCGGAGCAGAAACTACGGCGGCCATCTTGGTCCGGTCGTCAAGTCCGTAAAACAAACTGCAGCAGCAGAGAATCCAAGACCCCAGAGCACCGTGAGGAGTATTCCTGTAGGAAGCAGGGCTGTGGGATTACTTTTCACAGGTAAGATGGAACATTACTATTGTTTGAATTTTGGGAATCTAAACTTATTGTTGTGTATTTCTGTCCACCAGTGAACTCATAGCAGCTGCCATGAGCTGGACTTTGTTCCCAGCTTGTTCACCTGCTATTAGTTTATAAATCAAATGTTCCACAATACAGACTGAGATTGTAGAAATAAACCAAATATTACAGGAATAACATGGACCAGCACCTTGTACCAGGTGACACAGGCTGGATTGTTCACATGTAAGATTCCTCTCATATCTCCTCCTCCTCACTGACTGAGAGACACTGACTGAGAGACACTGACTGAGAGACACTGACTGAGACAGACTGACTGAGAGACACTGACTGAAAGACACTGACTGAGAGACACTGACTGAGAAACACTGACTGAGAGACACTGACTGAGAGACACTGACTGAGACAGACTGACTGAAAGACACTGACTGAGAGACACTGACTGAGAGACACTGACTGAGAGACACTGACTGAGACAGACTGACTGAGAGACACTGACCGAAAGACACTGACTGAAAGACACTGACTGAGAGACACTGACTGAGAGACACTGACAGATAAACACTGACTGAGAGACACTGACTGAGAAACACTGACTGAGAGACACTGACTGAGAAACACTGACTGAGAGACACTGACTGAGAGACACTGACTGAGACAGACTGACTGAGAGACACTGACTGAAAGACACTGACTGAGAGACACTGACTGAGAAACACTGACTGAGAGACACTGACTGAGAGACACTGACTGAGAGACACTGACTGAGAAACACTGACTGAGAGACACTGACTGAGAGACACTGACTGAGACAGACTGACTGAAAGACACTGACTGAGAGACACTGACTGAGAGACACTGACTGAGAGACACTGACTGAGACAGACTGACTGAGAGACACTGACTGAAAGACACTGACTGAAAGACACTGACTGAGAGACACTGACTGAGAGACACTGACAGATAAACACTGACTGAGAGACACTGACTGAGAAACACTGACTGAGAGACACTGACTGAGAAACACTGACTGAGAGACACTGACTGAGAGACACTGACTGAGACAGACTGACTGAGAGACACTGACTGAAAGACACTGACTGAAAGACACTGACTGAGAGACACTGACTGAGAGACACTGACAGATAAACACTGACTGAGAGACACTGACTGAGAAACACTGACTGAGAGACACTGACTGAGAGACACTGACTGAAAGACACTGACTGAAAGACACTGACTGAGAGACACTGACTGAGAAACACTGACTGAGAGACACTGACTGAGAAACACTGACTGAGAGACACTGACTGAGAGACACTGACTGAGACAGACTGACTGAGAGACACTGACTGAAAGACACTGACTGAGAGACACTGACTGAGAAACACTGACTGAGAGACACTGACTGAGAGACACTGACTGAGACAGACTGACTGAGAGACACTGACTGAAAGACACTGACTGAGAGACACTGACTGAGAGACACTGACTGAAAGACACTGACTGAAAGACACTGACTGAGAGACACTGACTGAGAGACACTGACTGAGAGACACTGACTGAGACAGACTGACTGAGAGACACTGACTGAAAGACACTGACTGAGAGACACTGACTGAGAAACACTGACTGAGAGACACTGACTGAGAGACACTGACTGAGACAGACTGACTGAGAGACACTGACTGAGAAACACTGACTGAGAGACACTGACTGAAAGACACTGACTGAGAAACACTGACTGAGAGACACTGACTGAGAAACACTGACTGAGAGACACTGACTGAGAGACACTGACCGAGAGACACTGACTGAGAAACACTGACTGAGAGACACGGACTGATAGACACAGACTGAGAGACACAGAGAGAGACACTGACTGAGAAACACTGACTGAGAGACACTGACTGAGAGACACAGAGAGAGACACTGACCGAGAGACACTGACTGAGAGACACTGACTGAGAAACACTGACTGAGAGACACGGACTGAGAGACACTGACTGAGAAACACTGACTGAGAGACACTGACTGAGACAGACTGACTGAGAGACACTGACTGAGAGACACTGACAGATGAACACTGACTGAGAGACACTGACTGAGAAACACTGACTGAGACAGACTGACTGAGAGACACTGACTGAGAGACACTGACTGAGAGACACAGACTGAGAGACACTGACCGAGAAACACTGACTGAGACAGACTGACTGAGAGACACTGACTGAGAGACACTGACTGAGAGACACCGAGAGACACTGACCGAGAAACACTGACTGAGACAGACTGACTGAGAGACACTGACTGAGAGACACCAAGAGACACTGACTGAAAGACACTGACTGAGAGACACTGACCGAGAAACACTGACTGAGACAGACTGACTGAAAGACACTGACCGAGAAACACTGACTGAGACAGACTGACTGAAAGACACTGACTGACAAACACAGAGAGAGACACTGACTGAGAGACACGGACTGAGAGACACTGACTGAGAGACACTGACTGAGAGACACAGACTGAGAGACACTGACCGAGAAACACTGACTGAGACAGACTGACTGAGAGACACTGACTGAGAGACACTGACTGAGAGACACCGAGAGACACTGACCGAGAAACACTGACTGAGACAGACTGACTGAGAGACACTGACTGAGAGACACCAAGAGACACTGACTGAAAGACACTGACTGAGAGACACTGACCGAGAAACACTGACTGAGACAGACTGACTGAAAGACACTGACCGAGAAACACTGACTGAGACAGACTGACTGAAAGACACTGACTGACAAACACAGAGAGAGACACTGACTGAGAGACACGGACTGAGAGACACGGACTGAGAGACACAGACTGAGAGACACTGACTGAGAGACACGGACTGAGAGACACGGACTGAGAGACACAGACTACATGTGACTGGAGAAGAGACTGAAACAGGTTTAATCAGTTTCAGCAGTTTTGGTTTATTATCAACATTTATGTGTCAAAATAGGAGTTTTGTTGAAGAAACGTACGAAATTTGAAGGAAGAAAATATCAAGAAAGGATCAAAGAAGCTTTATCTCCTTTTTAAAAGGTTTTTGTTTTGACTGTCAAATCTCCCGCTTTTATTTTGAAGGTTTCCTAAAGATTTGAGGAAGAAGAGGGTTTGTCCTCCATCTTCCTCTTCACCTCCAAAGAACTTGAGTATCATCAACAGGCTATTAGCTTCATGAAGGGAAATATTCTATTGAGAACCACAGGGCAGGGGAAATACTTCTCTCTATATACTGTGTGTGTGTGTGTGTGTGTGTGTGTGTGTGTGTGTGTGTGTGTGTGTGTGTGTGTGTGTGTGTGTGTGTGTGTGTGTATCAATTTGTAATACAGAAAGGTATTTGTAAAGTAGAACTATGGAGTATTTGTTAAGTTGTACTTCTTCCTGCCCCTTTTCAGGCATGTTAATTCCACATACGAGGTTTGTACGTGTGTCTGTATGTTTATATGTGTGTGGGTATACATAAATATAGATTATCTACTTTCTCTGAATATAATTTCATAAGGTATGATTTATGTTATCATCATAGGCTGTATATATATGTATTTGTATGTGTATGTGTGTATATACAGACTATATGGATATTGGTAAGTATGTGATTGTACACATGTGAAGAGCCACATGCCTGAAATTAATTAATAAAAAAAATCTAGATTTTGTTCTGATCGATAACTTGTGTATTGTGTTGTATCTTATATATGGGTTTATAATGTATTCATATTACTTTTTCAACTTATTAAAATGGCTGAGTACTGCACAATCTGCTTCTGCTTCGTGTGTGTGTGTGTGTGTGTGTGTGTGTGTGTGTGTGTGTGTGTGTGTGTGTGTGTGTGTGTGTGTGTGTGTGTGTGTGTTGTGTTTTATAAATGACCTATCATAGATCACAAATCAAAACATTCTGATTGTTTAATCCACTATGAACATCAAAATAAGAAATCATGTGTCCAGTATCAGAACTACATGTCTGATGTTTGCAGGAAAGAAAACCTGCTGAAGATCAGTTTAGTATTCAGCTAGTTATGGTTGATTAAATCAGTTAGTATTCAACTAGTTATGATTGATTAAATCAGTTATGATTCAGCTAGTTATGATTGATTCAATCAGTTTAGTATTCAACTAGTTCTGATTGATTAAATCAGTTATGATTCAGCTAGTTATGGTTGATTAAATCAGTTAGTATTCACTCAGTTATGATTGATTAAATCAGTTAGTATTCAGCTAGTTATGATTGATTAAATCAGTTTAGTATTCAACTAGTTCTGATTGATTTAATCAGTTAATATTCAGCTAGTTATGATTGATTAAATCAGTTAGTATTCAGCTAGTTATGGTTGATTAAATCAGTTTAGTATTCAGACAGTTATGATTGATTAAATCAGTTAGTATTCAGCTAGTTATGATTGATTAAATCAGTTTAGTATTCAGCTAGTTATGATTGATTAAATCAGTTAGTATTCAGTGAGTTATGATTGATTAAATCAGTTAGTATTCAGCTAGTTATGGTTGATTAAATCAGTTAGTATTCAGTGAGTTATGATTGATTAAATCAGTTAGTATTCAGCTAGTTATGGTTGATTAAATCAGTTAGTTCAGTGAGTTATGATTGATTAAATCAGTTAGTATTCAGCTAGTTATGATTGATTAAATCAGTTAGTATTCAGCTAGTTATGGTTGATTAAATCAGTTAGTATTCAGTGAGTTATGATTGATTAAATCAGTTAGTATTCAGTGAGTTATGATTGATTAAATCAGTTTAGTATTCAGCTAGTTATGATTGATTAAATCAGTTAGTATTCAGTGAGTTATGATTGATTAAATCAGTTAGTATTCAGCTAGTTATGGTTGATTAAATCAGTTTAGTATTCAGCTAGTTATGATTGATTAAATCAGTTAGTATTCAGTGAGTTATGATTGATTAAATCAGTTAGTATTCAGCTAGTTATGATTGATTAAATCAGTTTAGTATTCAGACAGTTATGATTGATTAAATCAGTTAGTATTCAGCTAGTTATGATTGATTAAATCAGTTAGTATTCAGCTAGTTATGGTTGATTAAATCAGTTAGTATTCAGCTATTTATGATTGATTAAATCAGCTTAGTATTCTCAGTTATGATTGATTAAATCAGTTAGTATTCTCAGTTATGATTGATTGAATCAGTTAGTATTCAGCTAGTTATGATTGATTAAATCAGTTAGTATTCAGCTAGTTATGGTTGATTAAATCAGTTTAGTATTCAGTGAGTTATGATTGATTAAATCAGTTAGTATCCAGCTAGTTAAGATTGATTAAATCAGTTAGTATTCAGTGAGTTATGATTGATTAAAGTCTCTGACACTTCATTACTCCTGCCAAGCAGATTAGACTGAGCGGAGCGGACGACCGGGCCAAGATGGCGGCGCCAGCGCTCGCCAGCACCAAGAGGTGGTAGCGGTCGACGCAGTGTCTACTCTTTATTAGGTCTATGGGTCTAAATACATAACACGCGTGCTGTTGTAAAGCAGTATCAGGTGTCTTGTATCGGTGGCACTTTTATGAGTACGAGAACAAGTACTCATGCCCGGTATCTAACCTTAACCGAAACCCGACACTGGTATTGGAATCGGTGCATCCCGAGTCAGGATGACTGAGAAAGGAGCAGATCATGTAAGTTACCAAAGCAATAATCTGCCTAGAACAACTTGAAATCATCTAGAACCCAAATCCCAGCTAGAAATGTTCTGGATGTTGTAGAACCAACACAGTAAAGTCCAGTTATAGTGCAGCCTGTTCTCACTCTGATTGGTTCTTTATTCACCTGCCAGCCGTTTCCCTTTAGTTCCTCTTTTCCTTTCATTTACATTCAAACCTTCAGATATTTGACTTTATATCAGAGGTTAGAACCTCAGAGGAACGTGAGAGGAACCACCTTTATACTACTTTTATGACATTTAGAGTTTTTCCACCACGACAGACGTCAATAACCTTCACCGCCGTCGCATTATTATTATGCCACCTAGTGGAAGTGTTGTCTGACTGTCACAGCAACGTGATCGACTTTCCTTAACTCCTTTAGGAAGCCTCCTAACTCCTTTCACTAACTCCTTTAGGAAGCCTCCTAACTCCTTTCACTAACTCCTTTAGGAAGCCTCCTAACTCCTTTCCTAACTCCTTTAGGAAGCCTCCTAACACCTTTCCTAACTCCTTTAGGAAGCCTCCTAACACCTTTCCTAACTCCTTTAGGAAGCCTCCTAACACCTTTCCTAACTCCTTTAGGAAGCCTCCTAACACTTTTCACTAACTCCTTTAGGAAGCCTCCTAACTCCTTTCACTAACTCCTTTAGGAAGCCTCCTAACTCCTTTCCTTAACTCCTTTAGGAAGCCTCCTAACACCTTTACTAACTCCTTTAGGAAGCCTCCTAACACCTTTCACTAACTCCTTTAGGAAGCCTCCTAACACCTTTCATTAAGCCTGTGATGTCATCCAGGGGTTAAGGAAAAGTGGATAGGAAAGGAGATAGGAGGGACTATTGGGATTTGCCCACTGACTGGAACCATGTGAGGCTGCTGATTGGCTGCAGGAACTGGACATCATGATGATGGGGTTCAACGTTCATATGCTGCTAATGCTAGCAGCTAAAATAAGAATAACAACTGATGGTGGAGCGTCGACAAACATCCAGCGGCAGAGCAACACACACATTTAAAATTAAACATTTGTAAATCACATGTTCAACGCTTATACTGGTCGCGTTAGCATTGGCATTGGCAGCTAAGTACTAGTGGCTAAATTTACCAGAGGTGGTTTATGATGTCAGCTTCCTGTTGACAACGATCTAATCCTCCCGTTTTGGGGAGCGCCCCCTTGTGGGCGATTCCGGTTTAAACAAAGACCTCAAAGGAAAAAAACTGAGCTGCTTTCAGACTCCAGAGTCTCAGTTTCCTCTGAGGTTCAACGCCAAGAATCAAGTTTTAACCAGGAAACGAGGTTAACGGTGACGACTCCTTTAATCACTAACATGAGATTAAAGCCTCTAACCTCTCTGCTCTGACTCGCTGCCTGCAGGTGACCTGATGACCTTACAGGAACTGTGTGACTTCCCAGAAGCCTTCAGTCAAATGGACAAACAGGGCTGGTTTCCTCTGCACAGGGCGGCGGTCCAACCTCTACTTCCTGTCCTAGAGACGGTGCTGTACGGTGGGTAAGAGGTCCGACGACAGACTACGATGGCGGGAGAGTGCTGGTGGAGTTAATGGTGGTAACGTGACACCGTGAGCCGGTCCAGGAGGTAACGTGACACCCTGAGCCGGTCCAGGTGGTAACGTGACACCGTGAGCCGGTTCAGGTGGTAACGTGACACCCTGAGCCGGTCCAGGTCATAACGTGACACCGTGAGCCGGTCCAGGTGGTAACGTGACACCGTGAGCCGGTCCATTAGGTAACGTGACACCGTGAGCCGGTCCAGGAGGTAACGTGACACCCTGAGCCGGTCCAGGTGGTAACGTGACACCCTGAGCCGGTCCAGGTGGTAACGTGACACCCTGAGCCGGTCCAGGAGGTAACGTGACACTGTGAGCCGGTCCATTAGGTAACGTGACACCGTGAGCCGGTCCAGGAGGTAACGTGACACCGTGAGCCGGTCCAGGAGGTAACGTGACACCGTGAGCCGGTCCAGGTCGTGGTCGTAGCTCTAATGGTCGTCAGCCTGAGATCACTACCAGACAGAGTGAGATGTTTGTGGCCATGGTAGCTGCTGCTGCTCCTGCAGCCTGTTTGTTCGGTTTCCATGGAGTGAGTTTAGCTGGAACATGAAAGACCAGGACAGGAAATGCTAACGTAGCATGCTAGTAGATGCTAACAAGGACTTCCTCCACGCTCCCGTTGCAACGTCCCCCTCCAGGTCGTCCTCTCTCTCCGAGCCACCACCACCGAGAGCCTCCGCCTTGGTAATTCATTGTTTTCTCCCCTTTTCTTTTTTTCCTTTCTTTCTTTTTAATCTTTTTATGATGATGGATCCTTCCCGTGGGCTCACCACCTGCAGGAAAGGTTCTTAATCGGTGCGATGTGATCTGGGTGACGGTGCTCAGACTGCCACCCCCGCCACCCGGAAACGGATAAGCGGAAGAAGATGGATGGATGATGATGGATGGATGATGGATGGATGATGATGGATGATGATGGATGGATGATGATGGATGATGATGGATGATGATGGATGATGATGGATGGATGATGATGGATGATGATGGAAGTTGAATCCAGACTTTGAAATCTAACTCAACTAGTGGAACCCTAAAAACGTATGAGTAGTGAAACATCGCAGCTTGTTGGAGAAAGTGAAACATTCTTAGGATGAAAAAAGTGAACGACAGGTTTCAGCGGTTTCTTTTAAACGTGGCGATACGAGTGTGACTCTTGGTGTTTCAGCGTCTTTCCGTCTGACTCTGGAGGAGAAGACCCTGCAGGGCGAGACCTTCCTGACGTTGGCCGTCAGAGCTGGTTTGGTGGACAACGTGAAGATGCTTCTGAAACACGGTGCTTCTCCTCTCACCGCCAACGCTAAGAACGAATCCCCGCTGCTGCTGGGTAGGAACACCGCCTCCACGTCGCTGCCTTACCTTGCCCCACCCCACCTCACCTTGCCTTGCCCCACCACGCCTCGCCCCACCAGCCCAGCCCAGCCCAGCCCAGCCCTGCCCTGCCCTGCCCTGCCCTGCCCTGCCCTGCCCTGCCCTGCCCTGCCCTGCCTTGCCCTGCCTTGCCCCGCCGCTCTGTTTTTAACCTGTGCTGTGGCCTGCAGCGGTGCGCGCCGGCTCTCCTCACATGGCTTCCTGGCTGATCCGTCGAGGAGCCCCGGTGGAACAGGTGTGCTTGAAGAAGTGGACGGCCGTGCACGAGGCCTCTAGGGGGGGCTGTATCGCCGTCATGGAGGTGCTGCTGCAGAATGGAGGTCAGGTGGCGCAGACGGACCAGCACGGAGTGACGCCGCTAGGCATCGCCGCCGAGTACAGCCGGCCAGAAGTCCTGGAGCTGCTCATCAGACACGGTAACCGACGGCAACCAGGACTAGGGAAGTACATTTGTGCCATCAGTTTCAAATACATTTTCTTACCCTCAACATCAGACTTTGAATTTTAAAAGCCATTCATTTTGAGCACAGAAATTCTTATATAAATTTTTTTTTTGCAATATTGAAATAAATTCTGTGGAAAACTATTCAGCATTCTGAAATTCAACACGGAAAAAAAAATCAACACTTTAAAAAGAAATTCAGTGTAAAAACTTTCAACATCGAAAAAAATTCTTTAAACTCCATAAATGAAAACTGTTAAAAACAGCAAAAACTCTTTGTAAAGCTCAGTAAAATAAAACAGTTCAAAACAGCTAAAATACTTAAAACAGCTTATACCAATATAAATCAACATAAGAAGGTTAAAAGATTTCTGTACGTCTCAAAATTGCCAAATTGGCTAAAGCACTGGTTTAACAGGGTAAAAGTGGAAAAGGACATTTTCTTAAAATATCTTCAAGTAAAAAGAAACACGGTCAAAATTGAGTGTCAAAATGGAGGCTAAAATGACTAAAACAACCAAATGCTAAACATTAGAAAAAGACAGAAACATCTGAAACGTGGCACAAATGGAGGCATTAGAAATAACCCAAATAAGTCAAATAACAAAAAAAAAAGGTAAAATCGCCAGTTGAGATCCGCTTTTTGTTTTTAGCGCAAAATGAAATTGAGCTTCACGCGTTCTTATCATGTTAAAGGTTAAAGACGTTTCATCGCCTCTCGCTAACCGTCAGTCTCTCGTCTCGGCGCTAGGTGCTGATGTGAACGCCCAGGCGCCCAACGGCGACAGTGTCCTGTACGACGCGGCGGGCTCGGGGAATCCGGACTGCGTCAATATCCTGTTACGACACGGCGCAAACCCCAACATACACAACCTGAGCGGGCAGCTTCCTGTCCACCGGGCGGCGTACGAAGGTCACCTCCTGTGAGTCCATAATGGCCACCCCAGACGCTGGCTAACGGGAACCACAAAGCTTTGACCAGTAACGTCTCTGGTTGTTTCCCATCAGAGCATTGAGGATTCTGATCCCGCTCACGACTCGACGCGCCCTCAGACTGTCGGGTCAGAGTCCCGTCCACTCGGCGGTGGACGGAGGCCACGCCCACTGCCTAGAGCTCCTGCTGCAGGAAGGCTTCGACGTCAACGCGCAGTTAGCGCCCCACATCTCGCAGAACTATGGCGACATGAGGAGGAGCCCGCTGTACTTCGCCGTCTCCAACGGGGACGCGACGTGTAGCGCCATGCTGCTGGCGGCCGGAGCTCATTCGGACCTGGACCCGCTGCGCTGCCTCCTAGTGGCGGTCCGGTCCGGCCGCTACGACATCGTCAAGCTGCTCCTGGCGGCCGGTGCCGACGTAAACTGTTACTTCAGGATGGTGACCGACACAACGTTCCCCACGGCGCTGCAGTACTGCCTGAAGGACGAGGTCATGATGAGGCTGCTGCTAAATAACGGCTACGACGCCAGGAAGTGTTTCTATTGTTACCATGACGACGACGAGCAGAGCGAAACCCAGAAACAACAAGTGACAGTGAGAACTTCTTCTGTGTGAAACCAACAAAACTGGAGTTTAAGTCTCAGTAGTGTTTCTCTACATTAACCCTTTAACACCACTAATCCTCCACTAGTCCCCCACTACTCCTCAACTAGTCCCCCACTAGTCCACTACCAGTCCACCACTAGTAGTTCTCTACTAGTCCTCCACTAGTCCACTACTAGTCCATCACTAGTCCACTACCAGTCCTCCACTAGTCCACTACTAGTTATCCAATGGTCCACCACTCGTCCACCACTAGTCCTCAATTAGTGCTCCACAAGTTCACCTCTAGTCCGCCACTAGTCCACCACCAGTCCTCCACTAGTCCACTACTAGCTCTCCACTAGTCCTTCACTAATACTCCACTAGTCCACTACTAGTTCTCCAATAGTCCTCCACTAGTTCACCTCTAGTCCACCACTAGTCCACTACTAGTTCTCCAATAGTCCTCCACTAGTTCACCTCTAGTCCACTACCAGTCCTCCACTAGTCCACTACCAGTCCTCCCCTAGTCCACTACTAGTTCTTTACTCATCCTCCACTAGTCTCTGTAACCAATAGAAAACATTACTTGTGTGTGTTGGTTCAGTTCTGCGACCTGGTAAGCGTGTCCTGGTTGGACCAGCTGGTGGGCCGGGTGGTCCTGGTCCTGCTGGACTACGTGGGTCCGGTTTCTCTCTGTGGGAAACTGGTGAAGATCCTGGAGAAACAGTCAGAGTGGCCCGACATTCACAGGACGGCCAGTGAGTACAAACCAGAACAACGTTGTTTCCTGTCACTCTGGTCTGAGCCTCCGCCCTCTGGTCTGCAGGTAACCCTCGATCCCTGGCTCACCTAAGCAGGCTGGAGGTCCGGAAGAACCTGAGCTGTAGAGCTCTGGCGTCCGTCCACCTGCCCAACAGGCTGAGGAAATTCCTGCTCTTCATGGACACAGACCTGACCATCTGACTCACCTAAAGGGAGGACCGACCACCTGACTCACCTGGATTGAGGACTGACCACCTGCAGAGAGGACCGACCACCTGGCTCACCTGCAGGGAGGACTGACCACCTGCAGGGAAGACTGACTCACCTGCGGAGAGGACCGACCACCTGCGGAGAGGACTGACCACCTGCAGAGAGGACTGACCACCTGACTAACCTGCAGGGAGGACTGACCACCTGCGGAGAGGACCGACCACCTGGCTCACCTGTAGGGAGGACTGACCACCTGCAGAGAGGACTGACCACCTGGCTCACCTGTAGGGAGGACTGACCACCTGCAGAGAGGACTGACCACCTGACCACCTGTAGGGAGGACTGACCACCTGCAGGGAGGACTGATCACCTGGCTCACCTGTAGGGAGGACTGACCACCTGCAGAGAGGACTGACCACCTGGCTCACCTGGATTGAGGACTGACCACCTGCAGAGAGGACTGACCGCCTGGCTCACCTGTATGGACAACTGACCACCTGACTCACCTGCAGCGAGGACTGACCACCTGGCTCACTTGGAGGGAGGACTGACCACCTGCAGGGTCGACCGTCCACCTGCAGGGAGGACTGACCACCTGACTCACCTGGAGGGAGGACTGACCACCTGCAGGGTTGACCGACCACCTGCAGGGAGGACTGACCACCTGACTCACCTGGAAGGAGGACTGACCCGATACATCTCCTGGGTCTTCCTCGTCAGCAGTCGCTTCGTCCTGATGAATGGCTAAACGGCTGCCGTCGCCACCAGATGACTTCCTGAGACTCAGGTTACTGTCCAGTACTGGCAGGTGGATGGATTCAAATATCGATGATCAATACCAACGTTGGTATGGATCCAGACTGATCCAGATCAATGAGAGGGATAGTTTGAGTTTCTCTCCTGGATGCTGCGCCGCCCAGAACTCTACCTGAAATCACAATCTTCTACTTAGTTCATTTAAGAAATGATCCAGACTTTACAATGTGTGGAGGAAACGGTTGTTGCTGTCGTTTTAGCAAAAGTTTTATTCTGATAATAAAAGTATTTTCTGTTTACCAACAAACTTTTCCTAAATTCTGTTCAAGGTTCAACTAATTAATAAACCACAGGAAAAATCATAGAAACACTTAAAGGTCATAAAGATTCATCCAGATTTAACTCTTTGATGAAGCATTAACCTGGAATATTTCAAAAAGGGGCGTCCCGATCACACTTTTTTGCCCCCCGATACTGATCCGATTTTTCAGAATTGAGTATCGGCCGATACCGATACTTTCCCGATCCAATACTCATATTGCTCTTGCAAATATACTCAACAGTCTATTTTTGGAGCGACTAAGACGTCTGAAGCTAAAAGCACTATTGGCAGAAGCTTTGTTTAGCTAGAAATGATTGTAAAACTCACTTATTGAATCAAAATACCTCTCAGAATAACTTAAGAACTTATTTAAACTTTATTCAGTCATAACAACAAAAACCCAGTTACACTCTGCAGTCTTGTTTCTCTTATTTATGTTAACTTAAACAACTTCACCTGGATTTTGTGGCAAATTAAAAAAAAATTCTAAATGAAACCCAGTGCATCAGTTTGACTAACATATAAACTAGAAAAAACTACAACATAAACAGTATTCAGTGAAACTAATCAGAAGAACCCAATTCCCAATTGCCTTTAGGGGCGCTGTGACTCACCAAACACAACAAAAATGCAGAAGAAGACAGACCAGATAGAAATTTAGAAGTAGACTTCTGCACAAAACCACATTATTATAACTCTAGTTTTATAGGTCTATGTTCCCGCTCCGCCTGCATCTAGCTTCTGCAGCTCCACCGGAGCTTCTAGTCCCTGACTGTTGTGGTTATTAGGTGACGTAGCGGACCGCGGTGGGGTGATTACGTCATCTTTTGATGATCGTCTTGCTGAGTGTATTCCACCGCATGTTTACTTTTTAGACGTCTGCTACAGACGGCTGATGCACTCCAGCCCTCCGCCACAAGTGGCGCTAGCATAAAAATGGCCGACAGCCGTCACTTCCGGTCGGCAAGTCGATGCTTCCGCTGCGACCACGTACTGACTCGAGCTACAAACAAACCTTCAGAAAGTTACCATAACTTTGAAACCACATCACGACAGTTCACAAGATTTGACGGTGAGTGGTCGGAGCCCCGTCTCCACTGAACCAGTACGTCAGATATCTGATCGCAGTGAGAAAAAAAAGTGATTTTGTGTGAAAATCGCGACTTCCGGGTTAGCGGGAGCCGCGATCGCGGATATCACTAATTAAAGTGTTTATATTTCAGATTGTTTTTGATTGTGTTGCGCAACTGTTTTGATGATTGATTCCGGAAAGAAATTATTTTTATTGATGAACATGAACTGTTAATTTTGTGAAACTTATAAGATTTTCTCCTGACCTTGTTTTCAGATCAGGTTTTTTAAATTTTAGATCGGTGGGGTGATCGGCTCGATTTGACGATTCCCGGTAAGTCACAAATCACCAATATCGGCCCTGATCCGATATCTACCGATCTGATCAGGACATCCCTATTTCAAAGTATCGGTATCGGCGATACTGGCCCTGTATTTACTTGGTATCGGCTCGATACCGACTTTTGCAGTATTGAACACCACGACTGTCCACTGAAGCCAAAACCAACTTTTTTTATCCATGTCATTCTTAAAACACTTCCCATCCACTCGAGAAGCATCTGTGTCCACCGAACATCATGAAAATATAGCAAAGTGATGCAGTACATGTCAGGCCTATAGGTGGCGCTGTAACACTGCCACAGAAATACACAGGGAAGAAGACGCGGAGCATTAAAAAAACAGAGGAATGGAAAAATTCACCATGTGGCCTCATTAAAGCGGCGAGTATCAGCAGCTTCTGAAGCGCCACCTGGAGCAAGTAGTCCGCCATCTTGTTAAGTGGCGTCATGGAGAGGGAGGCGGAGTTATCGGTCGAGAGGCGGGCGATGACATCATCGATTTCAGCTATTGTGCGTCTTGTTCGTCCACACGTCAAAGCCGAGGCAATGTTTTCTTTTTTGTTGTTTTTTTTCCTTGTCCTGGTGGGCAGCTGGGAGGGAGGTCCAGCTTGGAGGGCGGTCCAGCTGGGAGGGAGGTCCAGCTGGGAGGGAGGTCCCCCTGTCGCTCGGACCCAAGGCAACGTTTTCTAATTCCTCCACTCTAGATCCCGTTTTTAAAAACAACTTGTTTTCAGGCTCCCAAAATGCAAAATGGCATTATCCCTAAAATAACAAGCTTTAAATTAAATGGATTGTATTTTGCGTGTAAATTCTTTTTACTGATGAGCTGAGTTCAGCTGCGGTCAAATCTGTGTTTACTTTGTATTTATACGGTTTTATTAAACCTTTAATCTTGACTAAAATAACTTTCTGAGAATGACAATCAGTCATCAAACACAGAAGAAATTCTCACACAATAGACGGTTACGCCTCAGTCTGAAGTCATGTTCTTTGTTCAGAAAGTCAAGGATTTCACCACCTAGTGGATACTATTGGAACTGCACCTGAACAGCATCGAGTCACAAGAGGATCATAAAAGCTTATTTCAATTCTTCTCAACACTGCCCCCTCAGGTCATCGGAGGTATTACACACTGAACACTGCCCACTCAGGTCATCGGAGGTATTAAACACTGAACACTGCCCCCTCAGGTCATCGGAGGTATTACACACTGAACACTGCCCCCTCAGGTCATCGGAGGTATTACACACTGAACACTGCCCCCTCAGGTCATCGGAGGTATTACACACTGAACACTGCCCCCTCAGGTCATCGGAGGTATTACACACTGAACACTGCCCCCTCAGGTCATCGGAGGTATTGCACACTGAACACTGCCCCCTCAGGTCATCGGAGGTATTACACACTGAACACTGCCCCCTCAGGTCATCGGAGGTATTAAACACTGAACACTGCCCCCCTCAGGTCATCGGAGGTATTAAACACTGCCCCCTCAGGTCATCAGAGGTATGAACCACTGCCCCCTCAGGTCATCAGAGGTATTAAACACTGCCCCCTCAGGTCATCGGCAGTATTAAACACTGAACACTGCCCCCCTCAGGTCATCGGAGGTATTAAACACTGAACACTGCCCCCCTCAGGTCATCGGAGGTATTAAACACTGCCCCCTCAGGTCATCAGAGG
Organism: Lipophrys pholis; assembly: GCF_963383615.2. Lineage (NCBI taxonomy): Eukaryota > Metazoa > Chordata > Actinopteri > Blenniiformes > Blenniidae > Lipophrys > Lipophrys pholis. Next base: position 1,678,760 of record NC_137631.1, on the reverse strand, counting down.
TATGAACCACTGCCCCCTCAGGTCATCAGAGGTATGAACCACTGCCCCCTCAGGTCATCAGAGGTATTAAACACTGCCCCCTCAGGTCATCGGCAGTATTAAACACTGCCCCCTCAGGTCATCAGAGGTATTAAATACGGTATCAGTGTTTTCCAGGCATCGCTCGCTGGCAGCAGACATTCATCCTCACATGAATTAAGGTGTGATTGACGGACGGAGAAAGCAGACGGGGACTAAATTTAACCTCCTGACCCACAGAAACGACTCCACTTCCTGCCGTCGCTTTGGAAGCTGATAACTGGAGGTCACATTGTTCTGGAACAGTCTGTTGCCAGCAGGTGTGATAATGTGCTAAAACAGAGAAACGCTGGTTATGGTTCACGACTTGGAACCGGATATTCAGACGTAACAGTGAAGAACTCTGGACGAACACAATGGGAATGAATTCTGGCCACTTGGGGGCAGCAGAGAGTCGCGGCTCGTGTTAACACTGTGTAATGTAGGTGTAGCTGTGATGAAGACCCCCTGCAACCTGCTTCCACCCCCACCTCTAGACCTCCACCTCCAGACCTCCACCAATCCTGAAGATAAAGTTGTCCAGACGGGTGGAGATCAACTCTGATAAACTGATGATTCAGCACAGAAACTAACAAGACTTCCTTTAATATTGTCTTTGTGTGACGACCAATGAAGAAGCAATGTGCAGCCCGTTTGGACTGTTGGACTGGTCCAGGGTCGGTTGGTGTCATGTGGCCGAGATGCTGCGGTGAGAAATCAGTTGGACGGTTGCTGGAGGCCAGGGTCTGGCCTCTCGTCACGCTCTTATATGAAGCGTTGTTCACACTGAGCTACAAGCCAACGTCAGCTGGAGCTGAACTGTATGCTGGTCGTCCATCCTCCGGGACAACAAGCGTTACCGCGGCAACGCCACAACTCGTGACGTAACACCTCAACAGTGGTTTGTTCCCTTTGGTTCTTCATCCCTCGTGAGCCGTGAGAGCGGGCCACTCAGAGCGCTCGCATTCCTCTGGTAAGCCTATCTCATTGACCCTCCACCCAACACCCTAAAAAAAGACCCCCCCCACCCCCCGCATCCCCCCCTCCCCCCCAGACTGCAGGCAGCTGCCGTCGCCCAATGAAGACACTCAGCATCCTTCAAGGTCTCCATTTGGGATAAAGTCTGGAGACGAAGGCAGAGAAGAGAAACCTCCAGAAGATTCCCAGCCAGAGATCAGAGATCTGAACAGAAGGGGGATCTGGAGGCTGAGGTCCTGGACCTGGTCTGAACGGGGCAGAGAACCATGAGCAGCTCCCAGCCGAAGCACCACGAGGAGCCGGATGAAGACGAGCTTCTGGCCTCGCTGTCGTCTGCGGAGCTGCGGGAGCTGGAGAGCGAGCTGGCCGCCATGGAGCCCGACGGTGGCGTCCCCGTCGGCCTGAGGCAGAGAGACCAGACCGCCAGGATCCCGACGGCGCCGTTCGACCGCGACGCTCTGCTCAGATACTGGGAGACCCAGAACAAGAGGCTGCTGCAGGACCCGGCGCCGGAGGCCGACCTCGGACAGGTGAGCAGCTCCAGCAACTCCACCTTCATCTGCTTTCACCCCAAAACATGCTGAGACCCGAAACCGACCGACCTGGACCCAAAGGGTTCCTGATCAACCTCACAGCTTCGCTTCTCTCCCCTTGTCGTGGTTTTGCGTTCAAAACAAAACAGAACAGAATGGTGGAAAACTCCTCCACAACGCAGCCTGAAGGGCAAATAAAAAAGGAAGAAAACCAAAAACAGTAAAAAAGTGAAACGTGTTCTGGCATGTGGGACCGCAGTACATGAAGTTTTCTGTGGCTGTGGAGCCATGTCGCCTGAAACCAAAGAAATACGTATATTTTTATCTGTAGGTTTTTTCCCTCTGGATTCTGACCCTCTGGACACGCTGGTGTTTTGCTCCAGAGGTTCAACCAGCAGCAGTTTCTACAATTTTCTAGCAATTGTGCATTTCCCTTTAAAAAAAAATCTTTTCCCTTTTCTTTGTTGTCTTTTATTCCCTTTCTTCTTTTTTGTTTTCCTAAAAAGCCCTCGGTACTACAAGTTTTAATCATTTTGGTTTAAAGATTTTACTATACTTTATACACACACACACACACACACAATTGACTGAATCCAGCAACACAGAACTGAATGAAGGCTGTGGAACACGGAGAGAAACGCTCCCAGCATCACAAACTCTCCCGATGATCCGACAGGAAGTCAGTTATTTGAGTGAAACTAAACCGGGCTCATTAAAGATTCAGCAGTTTCTCAAACATTAGATTTGGTTTCACTTGGAGGTGAAAGGGCTGGTCGCAAAATATAACAAAAGATGTCAAATATCTGAATATACATATGAAATATTAAACAAATTCTTAAATGTAAAATAAAAGTAAAAATAACATAAAATATTTTTTTTAATTATCATTTCTTTTATTATTTTTTTACTTTTTTATCAAATGAGAATATTACATTTTATACACAAAATATAAATATATCTCATAAAATATAAGCTCGTTTTAATTCAATTAATTCTGAAGTACATTCTAAAGGCCTCTTCATACTCCATAAGAACAAGACGAAAGTTGGGCAGTGCGGGGTCCTGTCGAACAAAATGACGTGATTTCCTTCTTCCAGCTCCTTCTGGCCGAACAAATTAGTTTGGGCTGTGCCAACCGCCCTGGCCGAACTATGTAGGAGCCGCACTGCCGAAACTTCTGCACTGCCGTGTGCTGCGCATGCGTGTTCTAGTTCGCTCATGACTATCGATAATATTTTAATCATATTTAGCTTGTAACAGCGCTACTGTACGAGCGCCGCAGCTCTTTAAAATGTCGGAGTGTAGGTTTACATGATGCACCTGAACGCATCACGAACAGCTGTCAGCTCCTGGAGTTAAAACTGGACTAACATCGCGCTCGGACAAAAACTTTCTTATTACTGAAAAAGTTCAGAGAAATGTATTTCTGAAAGCACTGGAGGCCAGAAATAAACTGTGCAGTTGAAAAGTTTAAACGCAGGTTCACAGACTTGTGCCTGCTGTGAGAGGGCGTGGCCTGCTGTGAGGGGGCGTGGCCTGCGAGTTCGGCAGCTTCTTATCGGAGTATGAACAGTCCTGCCGAAAAAGCTTTTTTTTTCTGCTGCTGGCTGACGTCACTGCCGAACTTTCTTCTTGTTCTTATGGGTTCAAAAGGGAGGATGCCGGGGCCTTGAGTCTGTGGAAGGAAAGAAAAGCCTTAAGATGTCAGAATGCGAGCGTCGGGGCTAATCCAGCCTCGCGTTTATAAAAAGATGGTTGTTTACCAATCGAGAGTCTGAGAACAGACGTCACATGGCGTTGATTGATCCTGCAGACCTCCTGCCGCTCAAAAGAGCCTCTACTTACTTAAGGTCACAGTGACTTTTTATTGTTAATTATTTGGCCCAGAAATCTATTGATCGATGTGAGGAAGGGTCCAGGAGACACTTTATTTACACATGTTGCTACAAAACAGGATAAAAATACCGCCAGCGTTATTAGCGGGTGCTGGGAGACGGTTTTTAATTAATGGGCTGGAGGCTTGAGGATGTCATTGACCTCTTTTTTTCCATCCCGTCATCTGCAGGATCAGAAGAGAGCGTCGGTGAACGGTGAGTCCTGCAGGGCTGCGGACATCGACAGCAGAAAGACCCAGCAGAAGAAGAAAGCAGGAAAGAGTAAAGATGCCGGGAAGCCGTCGGAGGAAAAGAGTGGCGAGTGTAAAAAACAGAAGACGGGTGAAACCAGCGATCGGGTTTCCTCTGACCGGCCGAGCAGGAACCCCGTCGTCGTCGCTGAGGCTCTGGAGCAGATCCTGAGCAACGAACCGGCCGTGACCGAGCTCAACCTCAACAACGTGGACGACGTCTCCCGGGAGACGCTGCTCCGGTTCGCCCAGGCCCTTCACGCCAACACGCACGTCCACGTCTTCAGCCTCGCCAACACTCGCGCCGACGACCGCGTCGCCTGTGCCATCGCCGACATGCTGCGGGAGAACCGCTCCGTCCGCACCCTCAACGTCGAGTCCAACTTCCTGTCCGGCCGGGGCGTCCTGTCATTGCTGGCGGCGCTGCGGCACAACCGCACGCTGACGGAGCTGCGCTTTCACAACCAGAGGCACATCTGTGGAGCGAAGGTGGAGATGGAGATGGTCCAGCTGCTGAGGGAGAACTGCACATTGCTCAAGCTGGGATACCAATTCCTGCTCCCCGGACCCAGAATGGCCGCCACCGGCATCCTGACCCGCAACCAGGACCAGCAGCGCCAGAGGAGGCTCCAGCAGAAGAAGGAGCAGAGTCCTCCAGACGTCTCCAACACCAAACCACAGAAGAAGGAGCAGAGTCCTCCAGACGTCTCCAACACCAAACCACAGAAGAAGGAGCAGAGTCCTCCAGACGTCTCCAACACCAAACCACAGAAGAAGGAGCAGAGTCCTCCAGACGTCTCCAACACCAAACCACAGAAGAAGGAGCAGAGTCCTCCAGACGTCTCCAACACCAAACCACAGAAGAAGGAGCAGAGTCCTCCAGACGTCTCCAAAACCAAACCACAGAAGAAGGAGCAGAGTCCTCCAGACGTCTCCAACACCAAACCACAGAAGAAGGAGCAGAGTCCTCCAGACGTCTCCAACACCAAACCACAGAAGAAGGAGCAGAGTCCTCCAGACGTCTCCCACACCAAACCACAGAAGAAGCTGCTGCAGTCGCACCACAATATTGAGAACCAGAGAAGGAACCCGCCTCGTCTGGATCCACCCACCAGGAGGATCGCCGAGACAGTCAGGCAGCGCGATGGCTCCGATGGCTCCAAGCTGCCGCCCGGCCAGAGGAGACTCAAGTCCAAGAAGCTGAAGGACGGCGCCAACGAGAAGGAGAGCACCGAGATCCTCAAAGACCTGAAGAACGCCTTGAAGCCGTCGCTCCAGAAGAGACGGGATGAGTCGCCCCGCCTGCCGCCGCTACAGAGGTCCAGCCGCGACGACCTGATGGCGGCGATCCGCGGGAGCAGCATCGGCTCCTTGAAAAGGGTGAGAGGTCAAACGGGCCCGGTCGATCAGCTTCAGCAGAACCATGGTGGACACGCCTGAAGCTCTGAGAGCCGATTAGAGTCCAGCGGTGTGAAGCGTCCCGCCGTCAGACGACAGGCCGTCACTCGCTGAATTCCTCAAGTCTGTCAGGTTATAAATAGACGGACCACTTCACCGCCGGTGGATAAGCTGCTCCACGTGAACGCAGAGCTGTTAAGAGTTTTACTCTGCAAACATTTACACACGTCTGTACAATTTCTTTATCATAGCCTTGTTAAAAAAGTGTTTCTGAAGGATTGAACATGCACCAATAAGAAAGAATATATAATACAATAAGAAAGGGATAGGGACAAGGTCTGAGGTCAGCGGCTCTGGAGCCACATGTGGCTCTTCAGCGCCCCCTGTAGCAGCTCCCCGAGATTTTCAGAAAATTTTTTGTAAATCAACATTATTATTTTATTTGAATTCCACACTGATTTTCAAAAATATTAAACTGATAAAACAGCTAAAAATACTCAGATTACATCAATACTAATCATGTGAATGAAATACAGTAAAAATGGTTAAACTAAAATGATTAAAATTGCCAGTACAGAGGGATTTGTTTTTACTAAATGAAAAGAAAACAGTAGTAAAGGAATAAAGGAGGAAAAATGAAAAAATACTTGGAATAGCTAAAACGCACAGCGACTATAAATAGCTAAACAGCTCAAGCGGCTAAAATAGCTAAGATGCATAAAATAGCTTAAGAGGAAAAATCCATGAAAAAAAGAGGAAGAACCTCCAAAAATACGTTAGGTTGCCTTTGTGAGGAGTTTCACTGCCGACACCCAGTGGACAAAAGTAGCAGCAATTAGATCCTTCAAACTGTAGCTTTAAAAAAATCCATTTATTTTGTGTTTTGTGTTTTTTATTGCGTTGCGGTCCTCCTTCCACCGGGAGGCGCTGCAGCAGGAAACTTCTGTAGATCAGGAGATTCCTTTTTTGTTTACATTTTAACCACTTTTCAGTACCGTCTCAAAGATTAACTTTCAAAACTGATTTCAAATTAATCGATGCGCATTCACACATTCTTTTAAAAACGTGTACAGTTTAATGTTAGCTACGTGAGCGTCCCGTGGACTGTGATTAAAGTCTTCTTCTTGAGCGTGTGAGCGCTGATGGTGTGTGATGTGTTTCAGGCGGATCTCTCACAGACCTGAACCTGGACTTCTGATGTTTGACGGAGCCGCTGTGTGTTTTGTAGCTCACGAGCTAACGAATCTGCACGAGCTAACGCACCTGCACGAGCTAACGAATCTGCACGAGCTAACGTATCTGCACGAGCTAACGTATCTGCACGAGCTAACGCACCTGCACGAGCTAACGTATCTGCACGAGCTAACGTATCTACACGAGCTAACGTACAACACAATAAACTTTGGATTGCTGACGTCAGTCTCTGTTTCTTAAGTAATACCACAGTGGCCGGGAGGTGATGAAGCCCTGATAGGAATCAGGTGTGCTGCCTCACCTCTCGGCCCGTAAAGGAGGAGCTGCTGGACACACTGGGCGGCCGGCGAGCGTGAACACAGACATGCAAATGAGCCTGAAAGAGGCAGCAGTGTCTGGTGTGTGTTTTGATTTACTTTAATAAAGAATGTTTGTGGAAACTCCTGACTCCGCGACCCTGTGGGTGAACCCGACGGTAGCGTGCTCTACTGCTACACTGGCTCCCCGCCGGACCACAGAGTGCAGAGCAGCGCCCCGGGAGCAGCCGCTCCACAGGACGGTGGAGGAGGCGTGCGCTCAGCTGCCTGTTAAACCTACCTGGCTGCAGCGGGAGCAGGCGGAGCAGGACCATCAGCTGATGGAGTCGCTCCTGCTGCAGAAAGTAAAACAAGCCGACCTCCTGGAGTCGCTGCTGTCCCGGTGGGGAAATGAGCTGGAGGACCCCCCCCCCCCCCCCACTGGCGGAGCCGGTGGCAGCGTCTCGTTCATCGGAAGACGAGGAGGTGCGAGTAACGAGCGCGGCGTGGCCGATCCCTACACCGTGGAGGACGGCGCACGTCAATGACGGCCAGAATGGCCGCGGCAGCGTGCCTTCAGACCTTCTCTGGGGGAAGGACAGCCGGGCAGGTCCGGTCCCCCACGCTCACACCGGCAGCAGTGACGGTGGGGGCTGCGACGGCCAGCCCTGGGACGGTGAAGCGCCAGGCGGAGGCCAGCCGAAAGGCAGAGGTGGTGGCCGAGTCGATGAGGGCGGAGACAGCTCCGACCAGGTGGGTGGAGATGACCGCAGCAGAGGTGTGGAGAGGAGGCACAAGCCCATGTTCCACAGCTTGCCCCTCCCCCTCCCCCTGGGGACCCACCCCAGTTGGTTAGACCAGAGGCTCAAAGCTGGCGGTGGGGGTATGTGGCAGGGAGGTGATGAAGCCCTGATGGGAATCAGGTGTGCTGCCTCACCTCTCTGCCCATAGAGGAGGAGCCGCCCAGGCAGAGGCTGTGGCAGGCGGGGGAGAACAGACTGACTCACAGAAGAGCCTGAAAGAGGCAGCAGTGTCTGCTGTGTGTGTCGACTTATTTAATAAAAGAATGGTTGATCGACGTCCTGACTCCGTGCCTCTCAAATAAACTGAAAAAATGTGACGGTGGTAAATGAAGCCGCTGCTCTCCGCCTGGACACACACACACACACACCAGCCGTCTCTTCGTGGTGAGACCTCCTTCTTCATCTTGAGACGTCGTTCTTCAGAACTTTCTCCATTAAACTGATTGATTCCTCCTCTTCAGCCTGTTTCCTCCTGCTGCTGCTGCTTTAAATGTAAAAACACCTAAACTGAGTAAATGTGAGACAGAAATGAAAGAAATATAGACTCGCCTGTTATAAGACCTCAAATATATATAATAACCAGTAAATTAGAGTCAAACTGACTTTAGTTCAGCAGCCACATTCAGACCAGGTTCATCCCCAGCTGGTAAAGCTGAGCCAGAATGACCTCTAAGTTTAAAGGTTAAAGTTTTTTTGTCGAGTTCAGGAGAGCAAATGTTGGGATTTTCACAAATTACAACAGAAAATGTCTACAATCTCAACATAAAGCCAATTTTAATGAAACCATAAAACTCCTCTTGCTGTTGCATTGTGGGGGTTTTTACAAACTCCCCTTGAGGCTGAATCACTGCAGCCAGACAGCGCCACCTGGTGGCAGCTCAGCGTTATGCCCCCCCCCCCCCCCCCCCCCCCCCCCCCGCATTCAGGAAACAAGCTCCCCAAAAACAGCCAAAACAATTAAACCAAGAAATGTATTCTTCTCATTTTTACCATTTCTAAGGAGGAAGCTGAGAATATTCAGAAACTTTCATGTGTTTAAAATCGTGAATAAGCTAATTTCCCCCATTAAAGTTGGACAATTATTGTCGCATTAACAATATTATTGAGCAGCGACGACAATAAGAGTAAAGGATGGGGCATTTCTGACGAAGCCACTTTAATAACACACACGATCAAATCCACTTCACCTCATTTGTTAAAAGTACATTTTAAAAAAACAGATAAAAAGGTAATTCAGTGAAAATTAGTAAATAATTAACTAACAAATATATAAAAATAAATCTGCAGCAGAATGAATGAACAAGCTGTTAATTATGGATTGGAAATATTGATTTAAACATTTTGTAAATATATTTACTAAATATCTAATAAATATAAAATAAATTCAATTATATTTTTTGAAATTTCAGAAATTAGCCAAAATATGCTTTTAGATTTTATAAGTTCATGTTAATTTAGGTGAAGTACGTTTTTGGTAAGATAATTGAAATTATGTTAAAAAAAATCCACTTCAGTGAAGAAAAATAAGAAGCAAAAATCCACAAATCAGAATAAAACAACACACCAGTGTTAAAATGTGCACGTGTTAGGAAACGATTGTGTTAACGAAGATTAAATCTATTTATTGCTGCAATTTAGAAAATAAAGACAAATCAGTCGATTGAGGTAAATTTAAGTTTTATGAGGAAAATAAATCATCAACATCAAAACGATGAAAATAAGATTAAAATTAATAAACTGGTTTGAAATGTGAACAGATATGAAGGTATTCTAAGTTTGATGTGACTCTAACTTGATCCAGTGCATTATGAATACTAATGCACGGCTCATATCCACTGAATGAAGGAGAATCAGCCCAGATCCTGCGTGAAAAGAAGAAAACTACAAACCTGCGTGAAAAGACGAGCCATTGATCGTGAGTATTGATTGTATCGGAGGAGAAAAAGATGCTGCTCCTCAGTTCCAAGACAAAATCTACTTTTAGTTCTCATGAAATTCAAACGACGGATGAATAATATTTAACAGAGACGGCATAACAGTTGAGTAGGGTTGGGTTTTTTTACATTTACATGGAGAATGAAAAATGTGTCTGAGACGAAGGGAGTAAAACAGTGAAGGCTCGTTCACACCACAACGGTTCAAGTGGAGCGTTTTCAAAAAGTTGTGTTTTCAGTGACTCTGAGCACCGTTGTCGTGTGAACGGACACCAACGCTACCAACGCTACCGACGCTACCAACACTACCAACATTACCGACGCTAAGACAGCTACCAACGCTACCAACACTAAGAAAGCTACCAACGCTAAGAAAGCTACAGACACTAAGAAAGCTACCAACGCTAAGAAAGCTACCAACGCTACCGACACTAAGAAAGCTACTGACTCTAAGAAAGCTACCGACTCTAAGAAAGCTACCGACTCTAAGAAAGCTACCGACGCTAAGAAAGCTACTGACTCTAAGAAAGCTACCGACTCTAAGAAAGCTACCGACTCTAAGAAAGCTACCGACTCTAAGAAAGCTACCGACGCTAAGAAAGCTACCGACGCTAAGAAAGCTACCGACGCTAAGAAAGCTACCGACTCTAAGAAAGCTACCGACTCTAAGAAAGCTACCGACGCTAAGAAAGCTACCGACTCTAAGAAAGCTACCGACGCTAAGAAAGCTACCGACTCTAAGAAAGCTACCAACGCTACCGACACTAAGAAAGCTACTGACTCTAAGAAAGCTACCGACTCTAAGAAAGCTACCGACGCTAAGAAAGCTACCGACGCTAAGAAAGCTACCGACTCTAAGAAAGCTACCGACGCTAAGAAAGCTACCGACTCTAAGAAAGCTACCAACGCTACCGACGCTAAGAAAGCTACCGACGCTAAGAAAGCTACCAACACTGAGAAAGCTACCGACGCTAAGAAAGCTACCGACTCTAAGAAAGCTACCGACACTAAGAAAGCTGCCGACGCTAAGAAAGCTACCGACGCTAAGAAAGCTACCGACGCTAAGAAAGCAACCGACGCTAAGAAAGCTACCGACGCTAAGAAAGCTACCGACGCTTAGCGCTTTCAACTTGAAAACGTTGTGGTGTGAACGAGGCGTCAGTTAAGTTTCTCCTCCTTTTCAAAGATCCGCCGTTATCAGTTTCACCGTTCCACCAACGGGCTGTGACCGCGCAACATTTCCTCGCCGCGGGTCGTCGAGCGGCTTCATATTTCTGCAGCTCGTCGGCTACTGAAGCGTTTTCTTCAGGAACTCGACCAGGAGGTGATGAGGGAAACCGAAATCCATCTGAATCACCACAAAGCCCTGAGAGAGAGAGAATCCAAAGCTTCAGAGGTCCGAACGCTGACGGAGAGACCACACGCTCCCATCGTGCTAACAAGCTAACAGGCTAACAGGCTAAAGAGCGAGAGAGAGAGAGCGAGAGAGAGAGAGAGAGAGAGAGAGAGAGAGAGAGAGAGAGAGAGAGAGAGAGAAATCACTCACATCCCGGAAAAGAACTTCAGGGTTTGAAATGTCAAAGAGGTTTGTTCCTTGTTTATCCAGCAATCTGGTCAACTCCACTTCAAGAACTGAAACACAAAGATTTCACATTAATCCAGAGAACAGACGGTGAAACTCGACGGGAGTGAGCGGGAAGTGAGCGGGACACGATGTCCAAGAACTAGAATTAATCAGATAGTTGGTAGAAATAGAATTGATCGACACATCAAGACCATAGTTTGAATGGTCTGGACCCTCTAGCATCTTGGGGTGCGTCCCAATAGTCCCTTCTATCTCCTACTAGTCCCTCCTAGCTCCTAATAGTCCCTCCTATCTCCTTTCTTACCCACTTCTCCTTACCCCCATAAGTGTTTAAGTGGCGGCCATGATAAGGAGCGTTGGAATTCTCACTAAGCTAAGGAAAGGAAGCTCAATGCTTCCTTAAGAACCTCCTTTAGCCTACCAACCACTGATGCTTCCTGTAGAACCTCCTTTAGCCTACCAACCACTGATGCTTCCTGTAGAACCTCCTTTAGCCTACCAACCACTGATGCTTCCTTTACCAAAGGAGACCAGATCATGCCCCACAATTCCTTGCGGTGACTACATTTAAAAGGACCCTTGAACAACTTGAAATAATCTAGAACCCAGATCCCAACTAGGAATGTTCTGGATGTTGTAGAACCAACACAGTAAAGTCCAGTTATAGTGCAGCCTGTTCTCACTCTGATTGGTTCTTTATTCACCTGCCAGCCGTTTCCCTTTAGTTCCTCTTTTCCTTTCATTTACATTCAAACCTTCAGATATTTGACTTTATATCAGAGGTTAGAACCTCAGAGGAACGTGAGAGGAACCACCTTTATACTACTTTTTATCACATTTGGAGTTTTTTCACCACAGCAGATGTCACTAATCTTCACCACCATTGGATTATTATTACGCCACCTAGTGGAAGTGCGGTTTGATTGTCAAAACAACGTGATCGCCTTTCCTTAACTCCTTTAGGAAGCCTCCTAACACCTTTCCTTAACTCCTTTAGGAAGCCTCCTAACACCTTGATGTGCATGTATAAACTGGATATATAAAACTTGTGTATAGTATATATTGAACGTGTATTGTAAAAATAGCCATTTTAACATTTTCAACTTCCATGATGTTGTTTTTTGCTGTAAGTATATAGTCGTGTTGGTATCTCCTTAACGATACATTAAAAAGCTCTTGTGCAGCCCCAGCAAATGGGCGGGGTACAATTTGGTAAAGGGCTAATTTTGTTCAAACACAAAACTTTACACATTCAAATTTGGAGGTTTCAGCCTCGTGCTTGTGTCTCCTACCAGCCAGGACTCTGGGAATGCCGATTTTCTGCACCGCTTCAGTCAAGAAGTCAAAATGAGCTTTCTCGTACAGCTAAAAAACAAACAAACAAAAAATAAACCAAAGGAACGGGGAATCACATCATCGAGCGTCTGGAGATTCTGCTGGTGAGTGAATGAACTTATTTGGATTTTCTACATGTGCATACAAAATAAAACATACAAATATATTAATCATTTTGATGACATGTAAAACAAACCCTGAGGAATGACAGCGAAAAAGTCAAAAATAAGACTTATTTCCATTGTGGTCCCCATGAAAATGAATAAATGAATGAATGAATGAATGAATGAATGAATGAATAAATAAATAAATAAATAAATAAATAAATAAATAAATAAATAAATAAATAAATAATATGAAATTGTGACATTATAGTGTACAGTTAAAATGATCAATTTAACATTTACATTTTTTTAAATTTCAATTAAATTAAATTAAATTAAATTAAATTTAATTTAATTTAATTTAATTAAAAAATTTAAACATTTAAAAATGTAAACATTTTATATAATAGATTCATAATAAATAGATAAATACAAGATCTACCTATACAAATCTATTGCACAAAATAATATTTCACAACTGTATATATAGATCCCAAAATAAGCTATCACAGACCGATTAATCATAAAAAAAGAATAGAACAAAATGACATGAGAAATATAAACTATGCATCACAATTTCGTTAAAACAAAGTAAAAGGGCTCCGGGAGTTGGACTTACTGAGAGACGCTGTGAAGGAAGCTCAGCCTGAAAAATGTTGATCCTGGACAGAGAAGGTGGATTTAATCGTAGGAAGATCATTTCTTGGAACAAAGTCCATCAAAGATCAACAGGCGCCGTCTTACTGTTCAGAACTGCCATGAAGGGAGAGCTTCTTGTTGGCGTAGGACGCCTTGATGTCCACGATCACATCCTGCACATCAGAAACAGATGATCTATGAACACGGGCTTCAGTGGCGATTAGAACGATGTGGGAACCCAAAGAAGAACTGCTCATCGACTTGTTGGAATTTGTCTCCAATAATAAGAAAACTTTCTGTCCTTGGTTAGTACCTGTATTTTTCCTGACTGGATGGCTGGCGCTTATACCGTTTCAGTCTTGTGTGGACGATTGCGTGAGCAACAACGAGTCAGCACAGCTTCAGCCCGTAAAGTCGACAAAAATGATTATTTTAAATTGTCTCGTAAAGTCGTGAGTAGGGATGTCCCGATCCGATCGGTAGATATCGGATCGGGGCCGATATTAGTGATTTGTGAGTGATCGGGGATCGGCAAATCCAGCCGATCACCCCGCCGATCTAAAAAAAAAAAATGCGGTCCGCTACGTCACCTAATAACCAGAACAATCAGGGACTAGAAGCTCGGGTGGAGCTGCAGAAGCTAGAAGCAGGCGGAGCGGGGCCATAGACCTATAAAACTAGAGTTATATATCGTGGTTTATGTGTTTATGTGTAGGATTCTACTTCTAAATTTCTATGTGGTCTGTCTTCTTCTGCTTTTTATTGTGTTTGGTGAGTCACAGCGCCCCTAAAGGCCTGGCATGTGTACTACATGCCCTGAAGCCTCGTGTAGAGCCGTGTTCATAGTGAGGTGTGGACGGTTTGTTGGGGGAAGGCCAGGGAGGACAAAGATAGTTTTTTCGTTGTGTGGATGTACCCTCAGTTTACAACAACAACTAAAGAGAAAGAGAAGTATTTTGATTCAATAAGTGAGTTTTACAATAATTTCTAGGTAAACAAAGCTTCTGCCAATAGTGCTTTTAGCTTCAGACATCTTAGTCGCTCCAGAAATAGACTATTGAGTATCTTTGCAAAAGCAATGTGAGTATCGGATCGGTAAAGTATCGGTATCGGCCGATACTCATTTCTGAAAAATCGGATCGGTATCAAGGGCAAAAAAGTGTGATCGGGACGTCCCTAGTCGTGAGCAGTGTGAACGCTTTCACAACCCCGACGGTCGGGAATCGCGCAGTTCGTGGAGTCTTTCGGTAGCATGACGCTCTCAGAGATAACTCACTTCCTCCTGGCTCTCGGTTCAATTCGAAGTACTTCTCATATTTGACCAGATCACTGAAAACCCAGATGAAAGGTACCGTCTGAAAGGAGAGCACTGGCTCGTCTCCACTCCCACAGCGGATCCACCCGGACGCCTGCGTCCAGACGGTGGTGCCCCAGGTGGAGATGTTGAGGAAGGGGACAGCCGAGCTCCACACTCGCAGCTCTGGAGACGCCCCTTCTGTCAGACACTGGACACACGTGACAACGCCAAACAGTCTGAATGCCAAACAGTCTGAATGCCAAACAGTCTGAACGCCAAACAGTCTGAATGCCAAACAGTCTGAATGCCAAACAGTCTGAACGCCAAACAGTCTGAACGCCAAACAGTCTGAATGCCAAACAGTCCGACAACGCCGTGGAGGAGGCTTCTATTCTCACCTCGCTGATGAAATCAGGAATCACAGTGGAGAAGTTCGTCCTCAAAAGTGCCTGAAAGAAGATCCGACTATTTCAGCTACGAGTCAACAAACGTATAGACATATAGATATAGATCAGGATTCCCTCACTGCTTCGCAGGCCGAGCTGAGAGTCAGAAACTCACCACCAGGTCTTCTCCAGAGATGTTGAGTTGGAAGCGTCCGTCGTGGTGAGCAGCGGAGACCATAGGGTTGAACACCTGATCTGAGGTTTCATTCACAAACACACAAAACATCACGACCTGCTCTGCTTTAACGAAAACACGCAGTCCAACTCATGTCTAGTGAAAACGCAGCGTTTTTATGTTTTAGTTTCAGCAAAGTTTCACATTTCGAAAACAATGGCAGAAACACTGAAAACATATATTTACCATGTTGGGCCACACACACACACACACACACGCACACACACACACACACACACACACACACACACACACACACACACACACACACACACACACACACACACACACACACACACACACACACACACACACACACACACACACACACACACACACACACTCGTGCAGCAGAGAACAAGGAGCTCTAAACATTAACAACAGGAGAACAAGGACATTCTAGTGGCCAGACCCCCAAGTTGTATTGTTATTACGGTGACTGTCAAAATAAAAGTCCCAATTCCAGGAGAATACTGACGGGGAGTCATGACACCACGGAGGAAGCTTTGCTCTGATTGGCTCGACTGAGCATGTGCAGAACTACTGGTTACTACCAACGTGGTGACCAGGACTAGTAGCAGTTTGTTGTCGTGTTAATGAACCCTAAACTGTGATGAAAGAGTTTTCACTTGAAATCATTGCTGTGTGAACGGAGCCTCAGCCGTTTATTAAAAGATCAGTATTTACACCTTGTGGGCTGTTCAAAGCTAAATAAACTTTCCACCGTAGTGGGAAAAGAGTTTATTTGGTTGGAGTCCAGAGTCCAGAGTCCAGAGTTCAGACAGTGGACCGACACTGATGCGCTGGATCAGACTGTTCTGTCGGTGGATCCTGTGGTTTGTGTGAACAGAGGTGTGACTGACCTGAGATCCAGAAGTACAACATCCTGTTGTCAGTCAGCTGACTGGGATGGAAAACCGAATCGCTGATCACAGCCAATGTGTTGTTGTACTTTGTCAGGCCCTGGACGAGTGAGAGAAGATAAAAAAAAAAAGAACATGGAGGTTAACGTTGGATTAACTGGAGATGATCCGTATGGAACTGGTTCACCTTGTGGTACGACTCCAAGTAGTTCTCAGTGATCACAGGAGCTGCAGTCACACCGATGTCCACACCGATGTCTCCGTCAGTGAGGAAGTGCTCTACACACACACACACACAAAGAAGGTTCTTATGCAACTAGAACTACACTCGATGGAACGCAGACCTTCACCAACGCCACATGTGTCACCATGGAAACCAATAGATCACAAGGTTATTTGATCCACCACTCCTTCCATCAGCTGTCATGGTCGCTTCCTGTTGTCACTATTTGACACTGATGTACGCACATTTTATTATTTCCATGGAGACGCTCCCTGCTCAGTGCTTCATTGATGTAGCTACCCGACAGGCTAGTTAGCATCGATACGAGCTAATGGCTATCATGCTTGTGATGCTAACTCAGTTCCACAAACAAATGTGGCGTTAGTGAAGGTCTGCGCTCTACCGAGTGTAGCTCTCGTCCTTTCAGATTTGAAGTATTTCCCTCAGCACCTGCAGTATCCTGGATGAAGTCGGCCAGGATGTTCGCCACCTTGTTGATCTCATTACAAATCTGAGAACAGACACGTTAGAATCCAGGTGAGCTGCTTTGAGGAAAACATTCATCCCGAGACGAAGACATGAGAGTCTCCTCCCCTCACCTGTCCCTTGATGACCAGCTTGACGGTGAAGGTGATGAAGTCCGTGAAGAGCTTCTTCAGCCAGTTGGGTCTGAACCAACACCAGAACAAACACAGGTCAGCCTGCCGACACGCCGCAGTCATGTGACGGCGCCGGACGTACCGGAACTTACTCTTTGTCTCCCTGCAGCTGCAGACGCAGCTTGTGGAAGTTCAGGTAACAGTCTGAAGTGTCTGCTGCCACCTTCCCTCCACCGCAGTCTGACGGTGGGACGGACAGAGGGACGGACGGACGGAGGCCACAGGGTCATGGAACCACGACATCAGGCCATAGTGCACGAAGAAGAACCATTAGACACTTTGTAGGGTCGAGAGCAGACCTGCAGAAGAACTCAGAGATTTTCTGTTGTCTGTTATTGTCGTCTGTCTAACTCCACTCCATTAGCCACCAGCTAGCATACTGCTAACTCCGCTCCATTAGCCACCAGCTAGCACACTGCTAACGCCACTCCATTAGCCACCAGCTAGCACACTGCTAACTCCACTCCATTAGCCACCAGCTAGCACACTGCTAACTCCGCTCCATTAGCCACCAGCTGGCATACTGCTAACTCCGCTCCATTAGCCACCAGCTGGCATACTGCTAACTCCGCTCCATTAGCCACCAGCTAGAATACTGCTAACTCCGCTCCATTAGCCACCAGCTTGCACACTGCTAACTCCGCTCCATTAGCCACCAGCTAGCACACTGCTAACTCCACTCCATTAGCCCCCTGCGAGCCACCTGCTAGCAAACTAGCTACCCGAGTGACAATCTACTTTTAAATGTAAATTTCCTATTTGTATGAGAAGTACGCTATGCACCGTGTACAGGCGTTAGTATTCTTTCCTCACACTGAGAAGAACCCTGTTCAATTCTACGAAGCGGAAGTTGGACTGGAACCGGGACGTTCCCACCTGGAGGTGAGATTGATAAACACCACACGTCCATAGCGCTGAGAAAAGGTTGCACTCTTAAATGTGTCGTTAAAAACAAATATGGGATTATTCCAGACTAAAGTATCAGGTCTTACTGGAACTGGTTCTTACACAGTCTCGGGTTGATTCCAAGGTCGATCTGAGACTCGATCTCAAAGTCCACTGAGTGAGCCATGTTAACGCTGGAAGGAAAAAACACACAAGAAAATACAAAATGTTGAATTAAATATACGATCAGGACGCGGAGAAGACGTCCTGATCGTATAAACTCATGACTGCTGCAGGAGGAGAAGAAAACTCTGGATTAATCAGAGATGAAGCTACAACCTTCACCTCTTCCACTGACCTTCATACACACTGACTGGTGCAACTTCAGGTAATCCAGATTATAGAGCATCTTCCCCCTCTAACATCCAGATTATAGAGCATCTTCCTTCTCTAACATCCATATTATAGAGCATCTCCTTTATCTAACATCAGATTATAGGGCATCTTCCTCAATTAACATCCAGATTATAGGGCATCTTCTTCATCCAACAATCAGATTATAGAGCATCTCCCTCATCTAAATCCATATGATAGAGCATCTTCGCCATCTAACATCCAGATTATAGAGTATCTTCCTAATCTAACATCCAGATTATAGAGCATCTTCCTCAGTTGACATCCAGATTATAGTGTATCTTCCTCATCTAACATCCAGATTATAGAGCATCTTCTTCACCCAACACCAGATTATAGAGAATCTTACTCATCTAAATCCAAATTATAGACCATCCTCTTCATCTAACATCAGATTATAGAACATCTTCCTCATCCAACATCCAGACCATAGAGCATCTTCCTCATCTAACATCCAGATTATAGAGCATATTCCTCCTCTAACATCCAGATTATAGAGCATCGTCCTCAGCTAACATCCAGAATATAGAGCATCGTCCTCACCCAACATCAGATTATAGAGCATCTTCCTCTCCTAACATCCAGATTATATTTATAAATTGAAAAGAAGTTGTACCTGATATTAACTGACTGCAGATTAAAACATCACTTCTCCCTGGTTCTGCTCACTGATTGGACGCCACCTTTGACTATCCAGCCAATAGAAACTCACAGAGGAACATGTGGCGGCGCTAGAGACTCACAGCCAGCTGCCGTATCCGTACTGCAGCGTCCCGCGGAACAGCGCCGACACGTTGCTGATCTCCATGGCGATGCCTTTCCCCGGAAGCAGCTGGAAGGCGCTCTGGCCGATGGTCAGGTTGCTTATCTCCAAGCTGGACGGATCAACGAGGGCCGTTACAGGAAGTGATGACTGACGGAGGAGCGTCAGGGTGTGGCAGACTCACTTGTCCAGTCCGTACGAGACTCTTCCTATAAACAGAATGGACTTCTCTCCCTTCATGCTCGGGTATCGGGCGTGTTGAAAGGCCGCCTCAATCACCTTGGTGGTTTTCTCGTTCACTGCAGTGACAGGAAACAGTGAGAACATGAAGGTCGGGAGGCGCAAAGGTCACGGAATGACCTCTGAATCCAGCTGAATTGTGACGACAAAACCAAATGGCGCTCACAGACTACGGCGGCGGGGTAGGTGAGGCGGCACACGGCTCCGGTGAACCTGTAGGCAGCAGACGGGTCCTGCAGGCAGCCGCTGGACGCCCCGAACGCCGACAGCAGCAGCAGGAAAACACCGCCGGGCATCGTGCAGGAGTCCTTCTGTCCTTCCCAAAGGTAGCGCCTGTTCTGAAGAACCTACGGACCAACAGTCAGGGACGACTGGCAGCTTTCTCCCGGGAAACCCTGCAGAACCTAACAACGTACCTAGAAACCCTGCAGAACCTAACAACGTACCGAGAAACCCTGCAGAACCTAACAACGTACCGAGAAACCCTGCAGAACCTAACAACGTACAGCCAGGCAGCTTTCTAACAAGACACCTCGTCCTCCATCCAATCGCAGAGCGACTGAATCACGGCTGAAGAGGACAAACACTCCCCTGGTTGATCCCCTGAAGGTAAACAGGTCAAAGTGCAGGTTTGTCAGGAACGTGGGAGGTACATGACAAACAGAACGGAGCACATCCTTTGTCTCCAGTGGACGTAATCCAGTCTGGTTCAATCCAGGATATGGACACGGCAGATCCGAATAGACCAGAAGTGTCCGAAGTGTCTCTAGCCGACAAGGTTCCCACCGTTTCCAGGAACAAGACCTGATTCACCAAACACAGAGTGAAACCAGATCCCGGAGCTGAAGCTGCAGAGAAAGAGGGGGGGAGAGGGGGGGGGGGGGGGGCTGTAGCAGGCAGGGTGAGAGAGTTGACCGAGCTACTGGTGGAAGTAGACAAGGGTGAGAACCATAAAGACACAATAAACAGAACCAGAGCTGTTCTTCAGTGTCCAATGAGTGTAAAGACCGTCTGGACCGGAGGAAGATGCTCTATAATCTGGACGTTAGAGGAGGACGGTGCTCTATAATCTGGATGTTAGAGAAGCAAGATGCAATATAATCTGGATGTTATTCCCGAGGGCTCACCACCTGCAGGAAGGTCCTTAATGGTGCAGTGTAATCTGGGTGACGGTGCTCAGACTGACACCCCCACCACCCGGGAACGGATAAGAGGGAGAAGCTGCTATAGTCGGAAGATGCTCTATAGTCTGGATGTTGGGAGGAAGCAGCTCTATAATCTGATGTTAGAGGAGGAAGAGGATTTATAATCTGATGTTAGAGGAGGAAGATGCTCTATAATCTACATTCTCATTTTAATCTGAACTATGTGTTTCGTCTTTACAGTAATTAGTTATCAATTCTTAGTGACATGAATCCGTCAGACCAGAGCCGGTGTTTTATTTTGTAAATGCTGGTTGGATGAGTTACACAATTCACACTCACCGGGAGTGAAGGTGTGTGTGTGTGTGTGTGTGTGTGTGTTCACCAGAGGTCACTGTATCAGCGTGTGTCCTGCAGAGACCTTCAAATGATCAATAAACTGACTGAACCTTTGGCATAACCGCCCCCACACACACACAGAGACACACATTTTTAAGTTAAAGCATATTTATTGAATCCATGAATAAAAATCCTCCCCGACACACACACACACACACACACACACAGTATTTCAGTTCTCAGAGAGACAATAAAACTTTAATTTCCTATCGTACACGATCTTCTGTGAAGACGCTCACAGGAAGTATAAAGTGCTGGATAAAGCCTACCTAAAGCCCATTAATGAATATTTTAACAGAAGAAGTCGTTTTAATTGATGCAAAAGTAAAATAAAAAATGTTTTAAATGAGTCATATAATCCAGCTGTTCTCCTCCTCCTGTTCTCCTCCTCCTCCTGGTCCGGTCGGTCCAGAAACCTTCAGTATTCTAAGGGTCTAGCTCCTCCTTGATTTTCCTCATTTGAATATTGGATCATAGGAGCTGCATTCAGAATCTGCTGTGTCTGTGTGAGCTGGACTGGCTCCGCCCACACATGCCCACCTTGGGAAGAGGAGGAAGTACTTCCTCTCGTGGTGCCATGTGCCAGAGCAGAGCTGCCTAACTGTGGGAGGAGTCAAAGGGAGGGCCTACCTCGATTAGGATTGGCTAAACCCCCGATGACACTATATAGGGTTTGATTTCTGATTGGCTGGTTGGAGCAACACACTTTTTAAAACCTGAAACAAGCCAGGGACAGAGAGGACAGACTGTCTTCACTTCTGGGACGTCAGTCCAGGTACGGGGACGACTAGTACTGCTGGAGAACCTTTAGGAAGGGAATTCTACATAATATGACCCTTTAAGTTCAGGTTTTCATAAACTCTGCTGCCACCTGCTGGTGGATTATGAGCACGACAGCTGAAATAAAAAGTTAAAACCTCCCAAAATTCAGAAATCCACTTTTGTTTGAACTTTGATGAAATAGAAAATCCTGAGATTTGAAGTGTAAAAGTGAAAAGACTTCAAGCTTTAGATTCTGATTTTGTGAACGGACTAACATTAAATGGAAACAAACAAACCCTCAGTTACACGTCTGAACATCCGGGTTGTTGTTTTTTTTTTTGTCATTCCCACATTAGAAAAAGTCTCATTTCCTCCGTTGAAGAGCCAAACATCAGTGAGCAGTGAAGTTTAAATCATATGAAGATTAATTTAATTTCAGTCCTGGACTGAAGCAGAACGACGGTCAGGAGCTGCGGCGAAGCTTTTTAAACTTTCAGTCCTCGGCGGTCCCTATGCTGCTGGTGCTTCCTGGAGGAGGAGGAGCTGCAGGAAGTCCCGCCTCCTCCCCCTCCCCTCCCCCTCCCACACATTAATAATCCAGAGTCTGGACCAGGAGGTCAGTTGGCCACGCCCTGAGGAACCTCAGGAATCAGCGAGGAGAAGAAGGTTTTGAAGAAGACCCACGCCGTCCACATGAGGGACACCTGATGAGGAGGAACCAGCACTGCCGTCATGGGACCACCTGGCCCCTCTGGACCACCTGGACCACCTGGCCCATCTGGACCACCAGGACCCTCTGGACCACCCAACCTGTCCGCCTGCAGTTCGTCCTGAAAATAAAGTTTGTGTGAATATCTGACGGCCCAGAATCAACCAGAGACCTCTATTTAACCAAATGTAATCAGATTACATCTGATCCAGATCATTAAGGCAGGAGAGACAGAAAAAGAGGAAAATATAAATGAAACACAGAAAAGGACATTAAGGACAGAAAGAGAGACTGAAAAGGAACTGGCAAAATGACAGGAAGTGATAGAGGATAATAAGGAGAGAGAGAGAGAGAAAAAGCAGGAGGAAAGTTTGGGAGGGAGAGAGATAGAAAAAGAGAGAAACGAATGTTTAAAGTGAGAGTGAGGTGGGTTTACCTGGTTCTGCTGGTTCTGGTTCTGGTGGACCTGGTCTGGCTCTTGGACCTGAACTCTTCTGAAGGGAAACCAGCCGGCGGTGTGTCTGAGAGGGAAAGACAAACACTCCCGTGTGAACCACATGGGGGCGCTACAGGTGTGTGTGTGTGTGTGTGTGTGTGTGTGTGTGTGTGTGTGTGTGTGTGTGTGTGTGTGTGTGTGTGTGTGTGTGTGTGTGTGTGTGTGTGTGTGTGAGAGCTGGACAGGTGCAGTGAAGGTCTGATAACAAAACGTCCGATGGGAGAAAAAGCAGCCGAGGTCAAAGGTCAGGACTCGAAGGTTTGAGCTGCGTCTGTTTGTTCTGGTCCCGTCAGACAAGTTCTGGTCCCGTCAGACGAGTTCTGGTCCCGAGAGCTGCGATCGTCCCGCAGACTGAACGAACTGGAAGAACCAGCGGCCGCCCTGCGGCGTCCCTCAGGGCTCGCTTCGGGATCCCTTTCTTTTTCATCTGACTTCATTCAAGTGTTCATCTTCACCTCCGACCTCGCCGCTCCACAACTCCCTCCACACCCCCCGGTTACCATGGAAACTGCATCTCATTCCCACACACTCGTGTCCTAAAGTAATCTGTAACACCGGTGGAACGTCTGACCCCCCCCACCCCCCACCCCCCCCCGTGTTGAGATTGGAGTCACTTCCATCACGTCCATGCTGAACCACAGCCAAGAAAGCTTGACAGCTGAAAGGTGAAGGTTACTGTGGCCCCGCCCACTACTCACAGGTACATGAGGAGCAGCGTGCTCATCACCAGCAGGAAGCGGCTCAGGTTGGAGTTGAAGTAGACGATGGCGAGCAGGACGCCGAGCCTCACCGCCGAGTACATCCAGTCCAGCCAGTCCCGCTCCGCCTCCTCCTCGTCCTCCATCACCGGCCCGCCCTGCGCGTTCATGCGCAGGTTCTGATTGGCCGCTCCGGGGTTGACGAAGGCGCCGTCTGGCGCCGCGTTCTGGTTGGCCGGCAGGTTGTCGATGGGGTTCTGATTGACTAATGGGGCGGGCACCTGGACCGGGTGGGGGGGGACGGGTGGGTACTGCGTGGCGGCGGCGGGTGTCAAGGAGGCGGAGCCTGCCGCCGCCAACGCCGCATGGCTGCGGGAAGAGAAAGGAGGAGCCAAATCAGAACGTGTGACGAGACGAGGTGAGAGGGTGAATGGTCAGAACAGAACAGAGACGTACTACTGCAGGTAGAACTGCCGGGCGTAGGCCTGCTGCAGCCACAGCAGCTGCTGGCGGCTGTACAGCGAGTGGGCGGGGAAGGAGGGCGGGGTCATCGGCGGCGCCTCATACCTGCAGGGAACAACAACAACCACAGTCACATGAGGGTTCCTTCACCTGGGGTTTGGAACCTTCCACACTTCAACCGACACCGATACCGACACCGGTGTCGGTACCGTTATCGGTACTTTGTGTGTTCATGTGGTGACAAATGTTAATTTGTTGAATGATAAAATCTCAAAAGTTGTCAATTTAACATATTTATTTCTCAATATGTAAACTCAAATACATGAAAACAACCTTCTGGAAACTTTGTGTGATGAGTTTAGAAATTTATTTATTTTATTCTATTTCTGTTTAAACATGTGCAACAAAGAAAAAAGAGAAACTCATCCGAATGAGTAATCCAGAGATTACTTGACACGCTCCAAATTGACGATATGAGCGTTACGTGTTCGAAAAGGGGGAAGAAGTACAACTTTTTAATCCTACTTCTCACGCGAAAGATATATTTATTTATATATATATATATATATATATATATATATATATGTTTTTTTTTTTTTTTAAATCTACGTCAATGTTTTTCTATCCTACACTCAAATAACAAAAGCAGTGAGTATTTCTCCACATCGTTTCCCCTCCACCAATAAACAGAGCAACACCATTACCCACAATCCCTTGCTCCACAATCAGCTCTTGATATTTTCTTTTAAACGCTATAAAAGTTCGGTCATTGTTTAATCTCTGCTGCGATGCCGCGTTCAAGTCCGGCTCGGAGAAATCAGCTCCTCTTCTACGCCGTCAGACACCAGGCTGCGCCGAGGTAGTGAAACACGACGCCGTTTGATTTGATGCGACTCGGTACTACCGTAGTACCGACAGCAATCGGTCGGTACTGCTTTACACACCAAACTGTTATCATCTATATTTGTACTTCAGTGTGTCTTGTTCAGAGGTACAGGAGCAGGACCAGGGTTTTCAAAAAGTTGCGTTTCCACCCGGGTTCCACTCTGAGGTTCTGCTTTGGCCCGTTTCTGTGCCGACGGAGTCGGAGCATTTTTTTTGGGGGGTTTTCGCCACGAGCAGAACAACGAGTTACTACGGCAGCAGAGCGTAGCGCCAGGAGCAGCGTCTCCGCCGCCCACGAAGGAGGCGGAGCTCCCGAAAGCCCCGTCACCACGGCAACGCCGTTCCATCAAACTATTGTTTAACTTTCATAACCTGAATCTACGAAATTCCAGAGGATTCTCCCCTCTGGGGCTCACCCTGCGGCGGGACGCTGAGCTGCCGACGAAGACGAAGACGGGCTCCTCCTCTGCCTCAGCTCAGGCGTGTCGGACGCCACGCTGGGCGAAGGTGGACCGGAGGAACCAGGCTGCTCTGCGTCTCCGACCTGCAGGAGAGCGAAAAAGGCTGAAGTAGAAAGAAAAACCCCGCCGCAGCTTCCTGAACATCTGCTGTGTTTAGTGAAGCACGGCGAGACGAAGCTGCTCCTCTTCGTCGAGCGGCTCGACACTTCTGCTTGGCCAGAGTTTGGTTTCACCTTTAAGCTCCCGTCGTTAAGATTGAGCAAAAAATTTATAAAAAAAAGGTGCAAATTCAACCAAAAAACGAGGTAAAAAGTCTAAATAATGACGGATATTAAAGCAGGATTGTGTGAATCATAAAGAACTAATTTACATATATTAAATAACTTTTATTAAAAGCTCTTTAATATGTCAATTAATTCAGTATTTCTTTACTGAAACTTTAAACGGAGACTCCAACAGTAGAAAAGTGAAACATGCAAATATAAAACGAAACTTGGTCAATGAACTTCCCGTGTGACGGAAACCAGACGAGTTTATGGAAGTAAAGAAAACCAGAAGGTGTGAATGCTGAAGGCTGCCGGGCGCCACGGAGATCAAATCGCCTGTCGCCATGGACACGCAGGAAGATCACAGACATCCTTTGATCTCAGCGTCTCCATGGCAACAGAAGCCGATCTCCTCCGTGAGGCGCCGCTCTTGTATGGGCTTTTATTTATTTTTTTGCTGCGATTTATTGTTCGCTGGATCGTTAACTAAAGTCGGAGCAACGTATTCCTGAACTTTCTGCACGCCGTGATGTGATTTTTGTGTCGGGGAACTAAAAAAAAAAAAAAAAAAAAACAAGAATAAAATTGACGGGGTCCCGGAGTGACGTTTGTGTCGAGTCACAAGAAAACTCACTTTCTGTCCTGGACGTCCTCCTGGATTCCCGAGTGGACAGACCAGGTGAAGGTAGAGAACCGAGTCCGTCTGGGGGGGGACGGGGGAGGGGGGGGGGGGGGGACGGGGGAGAGAGGGGGGTGGGGTTCAAATAAACTGAAAAAATGTGACGGTGGTAAATGAAGCGTTTCATTTCTTGTCTTATTGTTTCATTCTGCTTCATACTTCACAAAGTTCCCTCGGTTGCACTTCGACTGGATTCATGCACGAATGTAAAGGTAAAGTACGAAGGAGTTTCCTCTTGTGGGATAAAAGTTTCCTGAGCTGAACGGATTCGACGTGGAATCAGTCACGAAGTGAGAATTGATCCGCGACGGACGAGGAGAAACTTTTATTGAGCTTCGACCAGAAGGAGGGATCAGAACCGTCTCCTACCTGAGAGAAGAGCTCTCTGATGTGCAGAAGGTCAGGAAGCAGTTTACCAGAGAAGATCAGCCGCTGCTCGCTCTCCGCCTGGACACGCACACACACACACACACACACACACACACACACACACACACACACACACACACACACACACACACACACACACACACACACACACACACACACACACACACACACACACACACACACACACACACACACACACACACACACACACACACACACACACACACACACACACACCAGAGATCATTAACCCTCCTGGGAACAGTCTCGTGTCTGCAGGTGACGACCTTCTAACACTTTTAACAATAAACTTCAACCTCAAACTGAAGTCTGGAAATCAATCGATGTGATTATTGATCTCTGATCAGATACATGACAGCAGTTTGATCGGGTTACGCACACGCGCACGCGCACACGCGCACGCACACACACACACACACACACACACACACACACACACACACACACACACACACACACACACACACACACACACACACACACACACACACACACACACACACACACACACACACACCGGTCTGGAGGGGTAGACGGCGGACAGATGCCTCTTCAGGTCGAGGACCGTCCAGTCCGGGGGGACCCGGTCCACAGTCCAGTCTTCCTGGTCCCGGTTCGGAGTTCTAATGATCAGACCGAAGGTCCGGTTCTGACGGTCGTCCGCCGCCATATCCGGTTTTTCTGCCTTTAGGGAGGAAAGTCGGCGGTCGGAGCCGGAAATGATCCTCTTCACACACTCAGTGACGATGGAGGAGAACAGCGGAGCAAAGCTGCAGGGATATGGAGTTATCGATCAGTCCGATCAGTCTGCGAGCCGAGTGTGGACATCCGGGTCCTCACTGCAGGAATGTTGTTTCCAAACACACGGTGGCCGCTCGTGATTGGCTGCCGGGGGGCTCGTGCTCAGACGTGGAGGCTCGTGGACTAGCTGCCCGTTGAGCATGCGCAGTGAGCACTCTCACCAAAAGATGGTTAGTATTTCGGAGGAAGTCTCACTCTGCTCGGTTTTCTTTATCGATTTGTTCAACTAAACAAACAAACAAACAAACAACTAAATAAATAACTAAATAGATTTATGTCACAATTGATGTCAGATTGCATCTTTACAAACTCCCACATCACATTTTTTAACGTCACAATGTTAAAAACCCCAAAATAATTCTACAATCTGAAAAACATCTAAGGGTCAAATTTGTTTGTGATGTTGGAAATCAAATATTGATATGTGTTTTTATTTTTGATTCTTAGAAAAGGTATGAATGATGTTTTAAAATGAAGAAACATTAATACTTTTCAGAAGAACTGGAATTGTTTTAGAATACAGAAATTAATAGAATTCGCCATAACAAAGTTGGAGTTTAAAAAATATTGAAAATAAACAAAAACAATAAAACCACATAAACGTTTAAGCTGTTGTTCGTTTTGACGTTTTAAGTTTTGTTGTCATTTAACATCTTGTGTTTTTTAGAAGATTCTGGACATGCATCTGTTCACATGCAGATCTTTTCAGTTTTATTAATTATCATAATCTGATTTTTTTCCTGCATCACTCATTTCGTCTGCCTCATGTTTCCACCCGCACCTTGTTTTACTTCTAATCCACTTCCTTTTGCTGAGGCTGTAACTGTGAGCAGAGTGAGCGCTCCTGTCTGCTCAGCTGCTTTGGTGGCATCGGGTCAGTGTTGTGACGTCATATCAGGTAAAGGAGCGCAGGTGAACAAACACACACACTTTCTCTTTCTTTAACCTTTAAGATAGAAAAAGAACAGACAGCCGTTTATTCATATTTTCTTTAATAAATCATAACAAAACTGCGGATTTCACTTTCAATCATGTAAATTTATATTTGAAGAATAATTACAGATATTTCCATTATTTTTACTTTGATATTTCCCTCATATTTTAAATTCTTATGCAAAACATCACGATAGCAGGAGTTAAAAGAAAAACATCCACCAGGCTGAAATGAAGCAGATCTGGACCTTAAAGTGAGGATCTGATCGGGCTACAAGAAAAATACCTTGAACAAAGTAATCTTCCTTTTGAATGTTAATTAAACGAATATACTTAAATCATGAACAACATTTACAATCAAGAGTAGCTTCAGATTTAAATCAGATCTTAGAAACATTGAAACAGATGATTAAGTTCAGTCGTCAGGTCAGTTTTATGATATTTTCCTTGATTTTTTCCATTTACTTGGATATTAGTTTGTAAGACTGACGTCCAAAGTGAAGAATGACCTTGATTAAGAAGTTAATCAGGACGAAATGGTTCCAACCTCAAGCCTTTCGATTTTATGATTTTTTTTTACCAGACACACACGAATGGAGTCAGCAAGCAAAAAGTGTATCTGGACCAGTCGGTGACTTTATGATGCCCTCTAGTGTCCAAAGGAATTATGACAGCAGCAGAGGGGGAGTGGGATTTGTTTGTCATTTGATATTGTAATAATTGTAAATTGATGACATTGTAGTGATACGAATCAGGATGATTACTGTGTTTGTGGAATTTCTGGAGTCCATATGTTTATGAACAAAGTTTCCTTTCCAACCGACGTTCTTTCCTCTTTACTTCCACCCTGCCTCCATCACTGCTAGCGTAACTTACCAGTACGTATGTCTACTAGTTGTGTCTCCTAGTTACTACATTGATGTCTGAAGGTACGAATTGACCTAAAAGTCAGATGTTTTTCTCAACTTGCCCAAAAGGAAGTGACCAACAACCAAAACCTCAATATAACAATGTTGGAAACAACCATGTAGTTCAGTCTGTTTTCTTCAGACGTTCTACCGGCAGTAGAAGGTGAGGACGTTCTACCGGCAGTAGAAGACAGAAGGTGAGAACGTTCTATTGGCAGTAGAAGGTGAGGACGTTCTATTGGCAGTAGAAGGTGAGGACGTTCTATTGGCAGTAGAAGACAGAAGGTGAGAACGTTCTACCGGCAGTAGAAGGCAGTAGGTGAGAATGTTCTATTGGCAGTAGAAGACAGAAGGTGAGGACGTTTTATTGGCAGTAGAAGACAGAAGGTGAGAACGTTCTATTGGCAGTAGAAGACAGAAGGTGAGAACGTTCTACCGGCAGTAGAAGGCAGTAGGTGAGAATGTTCTATTGGCAGTAGAAGACAGAAGGTGAGAACGTTCTACCGGCAGTAGAAGGCAGTAGGTGAGAATGTTCTATTGGCAGTAGAAGACAGAAGGTGAGAACGTTCTATTGGCAGTAGAAGGTGAGGATGTTCTACAAGCAGTAGAAGATGAGGACGTTCTATCAGCAGTAGAAGGTGAGGACGTTCTATTTGCAGTAGAAGGTGAGGACGTTCTACCGGCAGTAGAAGACAGAAGGTGAGGACGTTTTATTGGCAGTAGAAGACAGAAGGTGAGAATGTACTATTGGCAGTAGAAGGTGAGGACGTACTACTAGCAGTAGAAGGTGAGGACGTTCTATCATCAATAGAAGATGAGGACGTTCTATCATCAGTAGAAGATGAGGACATTCTACTAGTAGTAGAAGACAGAACGTGAGGACGTTCTATTGGCAGTAGAAGGTAAGGACGTTCTATTGGCAGTAGAAGACAGAAGGTGAGGACGTTCTATTGGCAGTAGAAGACAGAAGGTGAGAACGTTCTATTGGCAGTAGAAGGTAAGGACGTTCTATTGGCAGTAGAAGACAGAAGGTGAGGACGTTCTATTGGCAGTAGAAGACAGAAGGTGAGAACGTTCTATTGGCAGTAGAAGGTAAGGACGTTCTATTGGCAGTAGAAGACAGAAGGTGAGAACGTTCTATTGGCAGTAGAAGGTGAGTACGTTCTATTAGCAGTAGAAGACAGAAGGTGAGGACGTTTTATTGGCAGTAGAAGGTGAGGACGTTCTATTGGCAGTAGAAGGTGAGGACTTTCTATCATCAATAGAAGATGAGGACGTTCTATCATCAGTAGAAGGTGAGGACTTTCTATCATCAATAGAAGATGAGGACGTTCTATTGGCAGTAGAAGGTGAGGACGTTTTCCTGATTTCCTCGAACCATCAGGACCGGAGGTCTCAGGTCACGCGACAAAAAGTCGAGCCACGCCAGGTAGAGCGCGCTGGGACACGTCCCCCTCCTGCCGACCGGCATGGTGCTGTCAGGAGACACGGTCAGTGAGACGGAGAGGCGTCCATCTGCCTGCCCGAACATGTGTTTGACTTACATGATAATCAGAGCGGCGTCTCTGGAGTGATCCTGCAGGACCTCGTTCAGACGGATCTGACGGAGAGACTGAGAACCACAGAGGAATCATCACTTTCCGGGCGGCGGACAGCAGATCGTTTTTGATGTGTGACTTCAGACCTTGGTCCAGTTCTTCTGAAAGTCCTGGTCTGTGATCATCCAGGGCTCCACGTGTCTTGGAGCCTCTGGTTGGGCATCGCGCTTCAGGTTTGTGTCCAGCCTGAAGCAGCTCACCATGTCCTCGAACTGATGGACGCTGAACCAAACAAGGACAACAAACGCTTCCATTGTGGGAATCGATGTTTAGTTTTGCCAAAGAATTTAACTCTGCGTTCAGTCAACGCCGACCAGAATGAAAACCAGTCGGCATGTGATGGTGGGGAAACAAAAACTGATTTGAAATCAATCAGCCGAACCCAACCGAAGACTTTAGATATTGACGCGCTATCGTTTATCCTGAGACGCTGCGATCCGTCCGAGATCGGACGACACAGAAGATCTGCTTCACTTCACGGAACTGAAGACTTCACAAAGACAACACGAACAATTTGGACGGTCCGTCTTGTTTTCGTCCCGTAATCCTAATCTACTCGTCCTCATTACAGCGTTACTCCGACTGATAACTTCCCCAGCTGCTGCCGTCTCACCTGTGAGGTTGAGGATCCTGGAAGATGTCGGGGAGAACTTCAACGTCGTGGAAACCGAGACGAAACTTCTTGATCAGTGCCAACACTCTGGAAAACCAACAGAATGAACCTGACAGGTGTAATGGAGTTCAGAAAGACTCGCATTTTGTCAGAAAACTACAAGAAAACAAGCATCTTTAATCACAACACGTACAGGAAGTAGATATAAAAACTCTGGAAATACAAACTTGTGGAATTTGTCGCAGATTTTAGGAGACGTTCAGAGACTCGTCGGGTAAACGTGCTGGATTATTACAAAATTTAACCACCGCCTGCTAGCACACTGCTAACTCTGCTCTGTTAGCCGCCTGCCAGCACACTGCTAACGCCGCTCTGGACCTCGCGGGGACCACTAACTCGGGTCGTGGACTATCTGCTCCTTGCTCAGTGTTTCCCACAGTGATGTTGCAACCTGGCAGGCTAGTTAGCATCGATATGAGCTAATGGCTAACATGCTAGCAATGCTAACTCGGTTACACAAACAAATATGGCGTTGGCGAAGTGCCCGTTCTCGTTCTTAATTTTTTAATGTTTCATTAAAGTTCCGTGTTTACGTGGTAACGTTCTGAAAGCGACGTCCGTTTCCACAGAAACGGTGAAAATGATGTAGTTCGCACGCTGGGCCACTAGTTGGTGCTGTTGTTTGTTTTTGTAATGAAACCACATCACACAGTAAACAATAGCGTGTCCATGCAGTGAGTACGTACTCCTCCCTCCGCTCCTCCTTCTTCTCCCTGTCTCCGCCCACAAAGACTCGGACCCGGCAGCGAGCCCAGCGCCTCCTGCGGGTCAGCAGGTAGGGCAGCAGCAGGGTCAGACCTGCTCAACACACACACACACACACACACACACACACACACACACACACACACACACACACACACACACACACACACACACACACACACACACACACACACAGTAAGGCTGAGGAGGAGGAGGAGGAGGGATCATCTCCAGAGGAAGACTTCTCCAGACCTCCGTCATCAGACAGCCAGTACACGTCGATGTTCTTCTTCCCCTGCTTCTCCTGGAACAACGAGGTGGGCTGAGGTTCCGTTTCAATGGAGGCTGGAACTGAGGGAGAACAGAGTTATTCTGTCTGAGCGAACTGGTGGTTCTGGGCTCGGTTGGTGTCGGGTTGGAGGTGTGGTTGGTGTCTGGTTGGAGGTGTGGTTGGCGTCGGGTTGGAGGTGTGGTTGGTGTCTGGTTGGAGGTGTGGTTGGCGTCTGGTTGGAGGTGTGGTTGGCGTCTGGTTGGAGGTGTGGTTGGCGTCTGGTTGGAGGTGTGGTTGGCGTCTGGTTGGAGGTGTGGTTGGTGTCGGGTTGGAGGTGTGGTTGGCGTCGGGTTGGAGGTGTGGTTGGTGTCTGGTTGGAGGTGTGGTTGGTGTCGGGTTGGAGGTGTGGTTGGCGTCTGGTTGGAGGTGTGATTGGCGTCTGGTTGGAGGTGTGATTGGTGTCGGGTTGGAGGTGTGGTTGGCGTCTGGTTGGAGGTGTGGTTGGCGTCTGGTTGGAGGTGTGGTTGGTGTCGGGTTGGAGGTGTGGTTGGCGTCTGGTTGGAGGTGTGGTTGGTGTCGGGTTGGAGGTGTGGTTGGCGTCTGGTTGGAGGTGTGGTTGGCGTCTGGTTGGAGGTGTGGTTGGTGTCGGGTTGGAGGTGTGGTTGGCGTCTGGTTGGAGGTGTGGTTGGCGTCTGGTTGGAGGTGTGGTTGGCGTCTGGTTGGAGGTGTGGTTGGCGTCTGGTTGGAGGTGTGGTTGGCGTCGGGTTGGAGGTGTGGTTGGTGTCTGGTTGGAGGTGAGCTGACGGTTTCCAGAGACTTCACACTCTTTCTACTCTTCTCCTCATCTTCCTTCCTGAAGGTGTGTACTTGTATGTACTTGTATGTACTTGTGTGTACTTACAGGTGACGTTTGTCTTGACGGGTGTTTGAGCAGAGATGGTGCTGACACTCTCCGGTCCTCCATCAAAACCTGGATTAACTGGATTGAAAACAGAGGGACAGGCTGTGAGAGGCTGAGGAGAGGGAATGGTGAATGAATGAGGAGCTTAATTCATTCGTTCGTTCGTTCGTTCGTTCGTTCGTTCGTTCATCCACAAGACCTCTCACCGTGAGATGGAGGAGTGACATCCAATCCCTCCTTCATCCTCAGCACACACACCCCGAACTGGAGGTCGAAGGCATCACTGAAAAACACACACACACACACACACACACACACACACACACACACACACACACACACACACACACACACACACACTGGAGTGACCGCTGGTGAAGCCGGCGGTCAGCAGACAGGAGGAGCGTCGACTCACTGCAGGACTTCGATGTAGTCTTGAGCAGCCTGAGGAGAGTCTCGGCACCAGTTGGCCTTGAAACCCATCAGCAACACGTTCGGCTTCATTCTCCCCAAACCTGCCCCCTGGTGGACGTCAGCAGCAAGACAGGGAGAGAAGAAGATGGATTGAGAAACATTATGTTCGTTACTAATCCTCAGCTGGGAAAGCTGCATCACGTGAACCTAGAGGAACGTCACTTCCACCTCTGCTTCCTGTCCATGATGTGACCCCCCCCCCGACGACCCCGCCACCCCCCGGTTGGGTTTACTGAACGTCACAATAAGAGTCGGAGTTCTAATAAGAATGAGGAGGTTCCAGACGAGGAGCAGCTCTGACCTGCAGCAGCACGTTGACTCCTGACCGAAGGTCTGCAGCAAGAACTCCTCCGTAGAAAGACTCCACCTTCCTCCTGTTCAGCCAGCTGACGTGACTGTCGCTGCTCGCCTCCTCCACCCCCGAGGGAGAGGGACCGGCCTGAGGAGGAGGAGGAGGAAGATGTGTATCACTACCCACGTGAAGTATTCTTGTATCTTGTGTTCTGCTCCTCTATCTGGACTCACAGTCACGACGTTCCCACACATCATCAGACTGAGTCTCTTGGTGAAACAGCTGACCAGGTCCACCAGAGCTGGCCGGGTTCTGGGAGGCCCAGTCAGAACCAGACACTGCGGCCTGAAACACAACGACCAACTCCACTGAAACGATTTGATAGAAAAACGATTCAATTCAAATATACTTCATTTTGAGGCAGAACCCATCTTTAATCAGTGTTCATGTACCAAAACGTTCTCTCTCTCTCTGTCTCTTTTTTTTACAAGAAGTAATGAAGGACTAATCTGATTACATCCTCTGATATCTGTTTGATGTTTTCACTGTAACTCTGATCCGTTCTCACAGAGAATTCAGAGATCTGGAAAGCCGGTGTATTACCTCAATAATCCGCCTGAGTCAAGTGAAAAGGTACAAATACTTCCCTGTGGCTGTGAAGCAGAAGCAGCGTTTTACTTCCTGTACTGATCTATCAAAGTAAAGGTGTTTAGTTGGTCGACCTGTAGTTCTTGATGTGGTTCTGCACGTGGTTGAGCCGGACACACTGGTTCAGAGCCATGCTGTAGGAGCTGGCCTGCACCGACGAGCCCCAGTTCACCTCTACACAGCGGGGGATGAAGGGATGAAGGGATGAAAGGATGAATGAATGGATGAAGGGATGAAAGGATGAATGAATGGATGAAGGGATGAATGGATGAATGGATGAATGCCAGTCCTTGGTGTGTACCTGGCTTCTTATACAGCGTGTAGCCCAGCAGCAGCAGCACGATGCCGAAGGCGATGAGGGCGGCCCACCAGTTGAGCAGGAACATGATGATGGCGCAGACCGCCGCCGCCAGCAGAGACAGCCACTTATTGTAGAACCTGAAGGACGGACGCCAGCCTGCACAGGGACAGGACACACACCTGTCAGGTGGAGATGCCTGACAGAAACAGAGACCCTGGCAGGCCCTGGTACGCCTTCACTGGTCCCAACACACACCGCAGAAACACACCAGGTTGTTTTAGGGAACAACAAACAAGGCGTATTAACCAGTGGTAACCAGGTGTGGTAACCAGTGGTAAGAAGGCGTGTGAACCAGGTATATTGACCAGGTGTGTTAATCAGTGGTAACCAGGTGTGGTAACCAGTGGTAAGAAGGTGTGTGAACCAGGTATATTGACCAGGTGTGGTAACCAGTGGTAAGAAGGCGTGTGGACCAGGTATATTGACTCGGTGTGTTAATCAGTGGTAACCAGGTGTGGTAACCAGTGGTAAGAAGGCGTGTGAACCAGGTATATTGACTCGGTGTGGTAACCAGTGGTAACCAGTGGTCGGGGTACCTGGTGAGTTGGTGATGGAGGCGTGGAAGCAGCTGAAGTTGATCAGACAGTAGGAGCAGAGGAAGAAGTTGGAGATGATGGGAGCGATGGTGTTCAGCTCGGCTGGTGAGGAAGGATCAACACACACAAATCGTTACACAAAACAACCACAGACACACAGAATGACAAAACGTTGTGGATGAGATTAAACGGGATTACCGATGAGGATGAAACAGGCCGCGATGACGTAGGTGAGCAGGTAGCCTCGGATGGGCTCGTGGTTCTTCCCGTAACCTTTCCCGAAGAACCCAATCAGCGGGTAGAGCTGGTCCTTACACAGACACTTCAAGACAAAAAGACCAGTTGGACCAGAACCGACTCGACTGACTGGGACACGCCGTGTTTGTGTACCTGGAAGACTTTGGGAGCCGACACCAAACAGGCCAGCGCCGAGGACAGAGTGGCTCCAAAGATCCCGGCAGTGATAAGCGGGGCGAAACCCGACACCAAGCTCATGGCCTGGACACACAAAACACCAGAACCAGTAAGAACCAGTCAGAACCAGTCAGAAAGAGCTCAACAGAACCAGCCAGAACCAGTCAGATGGAAATTTCAGAACCATTCAGTGAGAAACCCACAGAACCCATTCAAACTGAAACCAACCAGAGCATCCAGAATCAGTCAGATCGACACCTCGGACTCATTAACACACAAAGCCCACCAGAACCAGCCAGAACCAGTCAGACAGAAACTCACCAGAACCATTTAG